>NC_135554.1:3972974-4272974 GCF_964340395.1 Glandiceps talaboti
AGTTTACTATATATCTGCAATAGTAATGCCACTATACCAATGTTACGGACACTACTTGGCCCATTTTTATGTGTCATGCGAAACTCATTTAAAACTCACATTTACTTTAGCTTGAAATATTACCTTAAAGGCTATGAATAACGTAAAATTGCCTTAATAGAGCCAAAACACTATGACCTCCATATCTGCCAGGGGGATACCCCCTAGGACTTCTGCGCCCCAGAGGTCACATACAGACAACCAACGAACAATCAGATGCACCAATCTTTTACTGTCACGATATTAAACATTTCTTAAACATTTTAACACTATGTATAAAGCTTCACTGCTAATTTTAGATGCTGTCTTTTAAAGATGTGAAATTATTGCCAGGATAGTCTAAAAATTGCCTTAGAAGACTCTTAAAGTAAAGAAACTTTCCAACTCTCCCCCTACCAATAATGCAACCAGCAGATGTACTGATCTTTACTATAATGGTGCAATTAGCTTTTTTAAGGACACATTTTAACCATCTACATATATATAGAATCGTTTCTGATACTTGATGGTGCTGTCTAGTAAAGCTTGAAGGTTATTGTCCAATGGGCTCTAAATTGTCTCCCTCCCCCAGGTGTACATATTCCAAGCATAAGCTTTTTCCTCCTACATTTTACTGTCAAGATGCTACTGAATTCCTTTTTGAATATGTTTCCCCTGTGTAATCGCTAATTTAGTATGATACTATCTAAGACTTATAGTTAGTATTTGTCAAGCAGTCCACTCTGAGTCACGATCAAATACCTGTCATGTAAATATGAGAGAGAGATATATATATATATATATATATATATATATATATATATATATATATATATTAGCTCTGCCGCTGCGGTATAGAGCACTGTCTTAGCAGATTGATACTCACCGAGTTATATATATATATATATATATATATATATATATATATGTTGAGGGTAGAAGAAAATCAAGTCGGGTTTTTCGTCTCTACAAGCCTGTTTCGTGAGTAAATCACTCGTCAGGAGATGTTGATGTACATCAACATCTCCTGACGAGTGATTTACTCACGAAACAGGCTTGTAGAGACAAAAAACCCGACTTGATTTTCTTCTACCCTCAACATATACTCCGCTCTGCGTGCAGACGTATCGAGCACTGTACTACGGACAAATCTTACCACTGACTTCATATATATATATATATATATATATATATATATATATATATATATATATATATATATATATATATATATATATATATATATATATATATATATATATATATATATATATATATATATATATATATAACTCGGTGAGTATCAAACTGCTAAGACAGTGCTCTTTACCGCAGTGGCAGAGCAATATAGTTTTGGTAGTTCTGGAACTCTTTCTTGGTTGTAACTCGGAGTTTCACGCATAGTGCGATCATCTGATATATATAAATATATATATATATATATATATATATATATATATATATATATATATATATATATATATATATATATATATATATATATATATATATATATATAGGGTGGGGTCATTATGTTTAAGAATTAAGTGATAGGGGGTCAACCTGTTTTCGGATTTATATTGTAATTAGTTTTTTAAAAAAAGCAATCCTAATCAGCCTGGTAAGAATAACTAACACTACTTCAAGCTGGTTTACAGGTACGACCATCAAGTGAAACACACACACACATACACACACACACACAGACACACACACACACACACACACACATTTTATTTCATTCTCCAATATTATTGTTTCTTGTCAATGATAAATGCAAATATATGAGATTTGACTTAAAAATTATATTTTCTGTAACATTTCTGAATACACTACAACGACAGAAGACGCAAATCAATAGAAGGGCGTATGTGAATATCAACTAATCCTTACAGACTTCATCCAGATGATGTTGTCGACACGATCGGAGATCAAAATAAAATGATTTCTTTTATTCGCTTCCCAGCATGCAGATCGATACAAGGCGATAGCTGAGAAATGTCAGAATTTACATTTGTCAGAGATATAGTGATATTTCAAACAATTATAGCGTGATCCAGATACTCATATTACAGTCTGCTGTATTGCATCAGTACAGTAAACAAGTTTAAACATCTGTAACACGCCAAAATATGTCAATTACGATTCTCGATTTTTTCCTTGACCGAGTATTATTTGAACTCAGCAAGGAAGGCATTAAGCCTTTAAAAATCTGTACAATTCTACACGTATGTATCTCACGTTATATACAAAGTTTAGTACGACTGTAACTGATCATATGGTCATTAATTCTAACAGTGTGACTTGTACGTACTTATTTACAGTAATTGGAAACGAAAACGGATTGAATTTCCGGTTAGACTAGTAGCTCAGCGGTCTTCCTCAAACAATATATATCAGTTACATTGTTTCTGTGAAATAAATTAATCTTGATTCCGTGAAAGTCATGTGATGGGAAAGAGTGGGATTGATTACGTAGACGGCTACTATTAAAAGTCAATTTATTTGCCACAACATTCGATTAAACTTTGCTGCCAGCCATAAATTTACAATTCTGTTATTTCACGAAGCGGAAGGAAGTCGATTCCCCATACTTCAATGTAAGAAAGTACCGTCATATATATGACTGGATAAAATGATGTACGTTTAACTTCAATGATTGATAGACGTGCGTTTTTATACATTTCTGTTTAGAGAGTTGGTTGGGTGGTTAATGAGGAATTATAACCGGAAGGACTGTTATCATTTAATAATAATTGCAGTTTCGATGAAAACATACTTTATTTGTAATCAAAACGGTTTGCCAAGATGATAAACGATTATGTCATACGAAAATCTAATCTACATATATCTATCATATGTAGTTGAATTTAAATCTTTAAATAAAATGTCGGACGTGAATATTAGCGGTATATGCCACCTGGGTTTATCTTGTAGGACAGTTTGGTTTCAAGTATATCAACTTGATAGATCTAGACCGTATGTGTCTAAAAAGATACACCTTAATCTTTATAGTTCGTCGTATACACAAAGATCTACTGAAAGTTTAGTTCATTCTGTTTGTCTTTAGTTAACATTTGGAGGATTTTATATGCCATATGGAATGCCTCAATATACATTACTATATGACAGATTACAGCGTCTTCAAAATTGAATGACATAGCATTCAACAAAATAATCAATCAATCGATCAATCAATCAATCAATCAATCAAACAATCAATCAATCAATCAATCAATCAATTGCATGCACACTGTGATATGCATCGATGTTAACATTATACTGAATAGCAAATCGAAAGTTTTGTAACATTTTCACGTAAGCATATAAACTCAGATTGTGCCACGTTAACTGACTTTAATCAGTTTACACTCACACAAACACAAAAGTGTGTAACATGTGGTATTCCTTATTATTGAAAACAAATTCCATACTTTTAAGTAATGCTAATGTAATGTTTATGTAACTGTAATGTAACTACAACATTGTCGGATCACAGTCCAGTAAGGGAGCAATCATTATTTATGACTGGGGGGCGTGGAACTGTAATTCCACATACTTAGGAGAGTTCATTGTCTGTCTGTCAGCATGTATGTACATTTATTGATACCTATCATGAATTACGTCACCGATCGTTTATAAGTTATATCCAAATACCAGGTTTGAGTTCAGTCAATTACAAGTGATGGTTAAGTATATACATCTGTAGAATACTAGTGAGTACCTTTTAAAATGTAGAAAAAGTACATCCGAAAAAATATACTGTCTTGTGCCCCTTTAATGATTGTCTATTCCGTGGGTGCCATGTTTACCTTGAGAGACAGAGCTTTCCCCATCTGTGGGACAACTAACTCAGTCTCTAACCATGAAACTGAAAAGCAATAACAATGTGGCACATTTAAAACGATCGAGATATGAAAACATATGTTTTTAAACAACACTATCATATACCTATGATTCATGTCCCTATGTATTGCTATGGAGAAATCGCGAGCTCTACCTGGGCAGTAATTTTTCCATATCACGGACCGGCACACATTGCCCAAATAAGGCCAGGTGCGAGAATTCTGGACTACTTTCTTTCCTGTTGCTATGCGCGTTGCTATGTGTACGTATGTGGCTATCATGGCGGAAGCCGACGATATTCAACAGTGGCTCCAGGAAATTCTTCCCAAAATCTTAAACAATATTCTTGGCAATTGTGGCGAAGTTACATAAAATATTGGTAATGAAGCTTTGGATTCGATCAAATAGTGAAGCCGACGACAGATGATCCGCTTCGTACGATTATGAACAGCTGTAACAAACGCCTAGAACAAGCTTTAGAACGACAGTGAGCGACTGAAGTATAGTATTTTTCCAATTTGTGATTATTGACGATTATAATAGTGTTACAAAGACCTGTTTCACGCCCAGTTTCACGATGTTTTTGATTACATTTTTTTGTTGGTCGATCGTAGCATGCATGCCGTTCATTAAGGCAGATACTCATTGCATACAACGTCATTTTTCCAAAACATTTGTTGCCTAGTCAAATTATCATAAATTTTATTAAATGCCAAAACTCGTTAACAGTATTTTGTGTTGCATGTTGTCCGGTTTTTTTGTGTGTGTTTGTGTGTTTCGTGTTACTCGAATGATTCGTGTACATGCACATGGTGCAAGGAGTTCGAGAGAAAATACCGAAATTAATCCACCAGGCTTTACATGTGATGAGGTTTTAGCATACGTCGAGATTTACAACGAACGGCGATTTATTTTCAGTATAATAATCTGTCTCTTAAAATTAATGTCCAGAGTATTGATTGCAAATGTATTTTAGCACTTCAAGAGGTATATTATAACCTTTTCTAAAGGAGGACCCGTAAGCCATACGACCGAGGTCCGCAAAACCCATATCCATATCCGGGCCGTAAAGATTATTATAAACTGTAATGATTTAAATATCAATAATATTATTTAAATTATTATATTATAAGCGTGTTTTATTTTACTAGTTTAAATGTACGTTTCCAGTGTTTTTAATTGTTAATTGTTATTGTTCATGATCAGCGATGTTGAATATTTGAATAATAGAAAGAGCGCCAATGAAAATAATTACATTTTATATGTAAAATCTAAAGAGACATTCGTTAACAGACGACATACGCATAACTGTAAATGTAGTAGCATTTTTGGTGTAGTGGCATTTTCTTCCTCAAAGCAGTAATCGTCGGCTTTAAGAAGACATCAAAAGAACTGCTTTGACAAACTGGAAAATAGCTATAGAAAATAATGAGTTGTTGGTTACCAGCTTACTAAACACTGGCAGGTAAACCATGTCATTATATATCCATCCCATTCAGTATTATCGACATTTCTGTAAGACCGACTGGAAATAATTAAATGTCACATTGATGTAGAATATCGTTGGAGCCACCCCCCACCCCACCCCCCACCCCCGCTCTCGGTTTGTCATGATAAACTTGTTTACTACAGAAATGTATATAAACTCAATTCAATATATGAAATTGATGAAGGTACGTATACCTTGTAATTACAATAAATTACTGATTATACGTACTAAAAGCGAAACAACACAGTCTACTATGAATTATATCCAACCCAGCGTCTAACATCAATACTATATTTAACTACAGTAATACGTTAATTGGTGTATGTAACACATATATATGACATCGGTTCCTATTGAATTTAGATCATATATGGTACACATACAGACTAAGTTGAATTTAGATCATACATAGTACACATATAGACTAAGTTGAATTTAGATCTTGTAGATCGAGGCTTGACTAAATGATGAATCATGGTATGTACTCGTCTATGAGTTTTGCCGTCACGTGATCATCACGTCACGTGACATCGGATTGTAGTACAGTAGTAGTAGTAGTAGTAGTAGTAGTAGTAGTAGTAGTAGTAGTAGTAGTATCAGTAAATTATATAAAGTATTTCTCAACCAAACTACTTGAATTGATATTTTTCTCTATTCCAAACATTGACGTGGATATTCAACGACAAAGTACACGATGACAATACTTCTCATGTTAACATACTTATAGTGTACATAGTACATCAAGATTATCGTATAACAATACGCTGGTGTGCGTTAATTAGGTCAATGAAAAATATTGGCCAAGCGGATATGAGATCATTGAAGATGAACATTTATTTTATTCAAAAATCGTGAAATGTCAAGGTGTACGTCATTTCCGTTGTAATTATACCTGATGTTTTGTATTATGCTGCCTTCTCTTGTGAAAAAAACAACCAAATTTACTGTCAGCATGCATATCATTTGGCAGCAATTATACGAATTACGTGTATTTATTATAGTAACAAAGAAACGCCTACTATCTGATCTTTCTCATGTATCCCTTAGTAAGGAAATTGTGTGAAAGTCTTGATGGTGATACATATTCCCTCATTCATAGTCTGGAATAATTCCATCGGGTTGATGTGTACACCAGAAAATTCAACGGAAATCGTGTATCCCTTCTTTATAAACCATGATGCAATATATTGAACTTATTAATTTAGTTTTTATAATGGGAGGGTGACCATTATTCTTTTAACGTGTATTTATGGTTTATCATGTGCGCGTGCGTGCGTGCGTGCGCGCGCGCGCGCGCGTGTGTGTGTGTGTGTGTGTGTGGATAGATATATAGTCGACTAGATGAATGGATCGATTTATTGACAGATATTTGTACTTGTAACATGAAGAGTATATATTAAAACGAAAAATGTTACTGTATATTAGATATCGTGACTATAGGATTACTGTATTGTGTTGTATATTATATATCGTGACCATAGGATTACTGTATTGTGTTGTATATTATATATCGTGACTATAGGATTACTGTATTGTGTTGTATTCTCGGCTGCCTTGTAATTAAGAGCGGTCATTAGAGAAATAAAGTAATCGCCTCAACACTTATAGATATCGGAAATTAATGAGATTTGACAGGAAGACAGAACACGAATAAAGTGTGTTTCTAGCTATATATATATATATATATATATATATATATATATATATATATATATATATATATATATATATATATATATATATATGGGACATAATAATGCAATTGGGGCATTCGTCATTCTAGTTCATCATTAGGCTGGGTCAGAATTTACGGTAGGGGGCCTGGGGAGAAATTGGGGGCCATGAAAAAAATTGAGACTTCAAAGGGGGGCTCCGAAAATTCTGATGGTCTGAACCAAATTAAACCCAAGGAGTGGTCGTTTACCGAGTAAATTAAAAAGTTTCTCGCGGCTTCGCAGCAATAACTCCTAAAACCAAGATTCTCTCTCTCTCTCTCTCTCTCTCTCTCTCTCTCTCTCTCTCTCTCTCTCTCTCTCTCTCTCTCTCTCTCTCTCTCTCTCTCTCTCTCTCTCTCTCTCTCTCTCTCTCTCTCTCTCTCTCTCTCTCTCTCTCTCTCTCGACCTTTTAAACAGTCAAACTTGATGACATTTTTTTTTTTTTTTTGGGGGGGGGGGGGGGCTGCGAGAAACATTTTGACCAAAATAATTTCTCCAACCGGCCCCCGCGGTAAATTCTGATCCCAGCCTTATCAGAGGACTTGGAATGAGATGAAATTAATTGCGGGGGTGGGGTGGGGGCGTTCTACTTACTTAGGAAGTGGGTCATAGGTAAAGTTCACTAATAGGGAAACGATTTCAATGCTACATACATACATACACTGAGTGACACAGTATCAAACGCTTGGCATCACGTGTTAGGGTACAGTTACAGTTGTCTGACATTGTACCTGTGTGAAAAACTCTAATATAAAAGTGGTTATTTCCCGAGATTATTCGACACTCGAAATATTTGCAGAGTAACGACCCCACCCAACCCCACTCCCGCAATTCATTTTATCTCAATCCAAGTCCTCTAATAAGGCAAACATATGAAACATTCCGAATTTTTTACATATAGAAATTATCGTGACGTTATAAATCTATCATTGCTGTCGAAAAAAATGTAGGAATGAACCTATAAATAGATGTAGGCCTACTGTATCTATAACAACAGAAAATCTGGGTTTTTTCCAAGCTGTAGCTGAGGTTTTCCTTGATAGTCAATGAAAACGATAATTATTACTTCAAATGTTACTTGTCATATACTATATCATAGCTGTTATAGAGGGCAGTGTCGTTGTCTGGATACTAGTATTTAGAGGCAAAGTCTGGAATTATGATACAAAGCGCCGCCATTCTACTTACTTAGGAAGTGGATCAAAGGCAAAGTTCAACTAGGAGGGAAACGCATTTATTGGCATTCATAATCACAAGATATGTTAAACAAATGACAACACGAACCCACTATGATCTAAAGCAAATATTAGTTCTAAATTATATAAAACAAAAATACCAAACAGCCTGTCTTTGTTTTACACAAGATACGTTCGCTGATCGAGGAACACCCCAGTGAACAACGCCCTCTTGCGGCGCAAGTTTTTTTTTATTACAATTAATTTCTACGGAAGCGTATTAGTGCCAATTGCAAGTTGTAAGGAAAACAATAAAATTTAAAATCTCGTAATTACGAGATTTCAATTCGTAATTACGACTTTTTTGTTTTTTTCCTTACAACTTGGCACTAATACGCTTCCGTAAATTTCAGATAGGTTCATGTTTTATTTTTTCTTCCGTAGGAAGAGATGTATTAGGGGGTGAAAGTCTGTGTCTGTCTGTGTATGTCTGTCTGTCTGTCTGTCTGTCTGTCTGTGTGTCTGTCTAGTCATCCAAAACGGCTGGCTCAATTCAAACGAAATTTGGCACAAGTGTTCCATTGAGTAATGGCAAGACCTGATTAAGTTTTGGTAAATCCATGAATATTAATGAGCAATTTGCGTAATTAATTAGTCTGGTCGCACAGGCCCTTCGTTTCGAAAGTGCGCCACCAACGTCGATGTAAGGTAAACCAGGAAGCTACTGTACGGATATACATGCTGTTGTTCTACACTGAGAAAGACTCTGTTTTCAGGGGTTTCAAGTGTTTGTATTGATATTTTTGTTGAATATATAGAATATTACATCATAGCAAGGAGGTGAGCACTGAAAATAACATCATCTGTAAGCTTTATTGCAAAAATATACAGTCACGATCGTCTGCTCACTTCACACCTTTCATGCATGTATATGATTTGGAGCAGACAGTGCGTCTGTCTATCTCGATCAAAACAAGAATGTGTACACTTTACCCAGGGACAAAGTAGGGCAATAATACCTTATCACTTCACTGTATTAAAGTTGTTCAACTGTTATGATGCGTACCATGAAGTATGTAAACTTTCTGATGCATATTAGCAATGTTGTGTGGGTTTCAATTTCGTTTATTATTTGCCGTGGAAACGGGGGGGGGGTTATATCCTGGGTATATGTAGGAGATCATGAAAGCCGAGTGCAGTCGAGGATGGCAAGCTTTCCTGGCATTTGAACAACGTCTTTGACAACTAACTTTCACTGGTACTTGAAAAAATCATATGTAGAGCTAAATTTCTTACATAAATCATGAAATTGTAAGACTATCCTTTCGGAAGGCATTCAGTTTAAATCTGGTTATTTGTGGATTTCATAGTCACGAGTACGTCCACGAGTACTACATGAATATCTTGGTGCTACATTTTCGTTTCCGTTACCCAATGTAGACTAGTTGAAGTGGTGAAACTATTATTATTATTATTATTATTATTATTATTATTATTATTATTATTATTATTATTATTATTATTATTATTATTATTATTGTCAACAGACAACCAAACAGATGCATTAACCGGGATGTAACTCAAGGCAATGTCAAGATTTTTAATGTAATCTGTACCTGTTGAAGGAGGACGGTAGAAGGCACCCACGTATAATGGTGTTACTCCTTTGACGTTAATACTGGCCCAAATACACTCACAGTCAGTTGTCAGATCTGTTACCTCACTGGCTATCAGATTATCTTTCACTGCAATAAATACCCCTCCATGAGTGTCACCATTTCCTCTGTCTTTTCTGAAAACCTGATAGTTTGTTGGGAAAATTTCTCCAGTTGTGATTGAGCTATTCAGCCAGGATTCAGTGCCAGTTACGACATCTGGTTCTACAGTCTCTATGAGAACTTGGAACTAATGTAACTTTACTCTTACACTCTGACAGTTAACGTTCAAAAACTTGGTAGGTTTTGCCTTGAGTTTCTGCTTTGCTTTACTCTTGTTATTCTGAGCACGATTTGTTAATGTTTTTGGTGTAGATGTCGGATACTGTATGCTTCTGGGGTTTATGTCTTCCATATTATTGACATTCAGACTTGAATTTGTAGATACAGTTAGTGATTCAAAAGAATTGGATAAGTCGAGAGAACTGTGAATTGCTAAAGATGGAAAATTGGGCATACCACAGGTATCACATATCCATACATATGACTCGTGATCTTGTAGAGCTTCGAAGGCGTCGTCATCCATGTTAATGCACTCCTTATATGGTGCCAACATTCACAATTTTCACATTCAATAGCTTGTTGTTTCCACTTTACTGCCTTACTGCAGACACCACAAGGTATTTAGGTTTATATGGACCTGGATTGATGTTGACATCACCTGATAAAAGGAGTAAAATGCTGAAATAGACAGAAATATTCATTGATTTAATAGCACAGTTATACTTGTAACGAATAGACAAGGATCTAGATACATGGAACAAACTCACCGGATTGTCTTTAATACTGTAGTTGAATAATGCTGCTGTATCTGAATCGGAGATACATGCCCAGCTATTGATGCCAGTAGGCTTCGAAGAATGTGATAATACTAGATTTACTTTGACTGTAGAAACCACCATTATTTGGTACATAAGAGCCATGACGACGAGTGTTAGCTGTAGCTTGACCATAGTAGAGGACCCTGTGTTTGTAGCGACGGGGTAATTTGTCTCTTGAAAACTTGGGATGTTAAATATATTGCGTCATACGGTATGACACGACAGACAAAGGCCAGGCCATAAATCGACGAAGTTCAGTTTGAGGCAGTTTAAAAGTTCAAAAAGACATATCGGACAGCTTTCATGTAGTTGAGAAGCAAATATACTTCTGAAGATAATGCTGGATTTACTTTGGCTGTAGACATCTATGGATTTCGATAATGTGTATGGTTGACACCGAATGGCTTCCTACATGTCCTAATTTTTCCCAAAAAACGTGGACACCCAGGGAGCGAGATACCCCTCCCACACCCTCCCCACTAGCTATCATAGGGATGCTGTTTCTGCCCAATCAAAATTGAACGAGAAAACTCTACTGGCTAAGTATTTCCAAGTACAGGTTATAGCCCAATGTGAGACCTTTTACTTGCAAAGCCCACACCTATTTGAAAAGAAATCTCATTGTGAAGTCGATTGCCAGGGAGTGGTGGTAGTGGGGGTACTGTATAACTACACATTAAAATATGTGTAGTCTTGGGGAGGCTACGAAAATTCTTTGGGGGGGGGGTCATGAAAATTTTTGAGAGTGCGAGGTACTGCGAAAACTTTTTTGACCAAAATATTTTTATTATTCACTTTCTCTGTTTTAACATGCACTCAAGAAGATTTAGTTGTCCCAGGTCGATCACCGTTGTCATCCCCAGCTCAGTAGTTAGAATCTGAAGAAAACTTGCATGACGAAATATGACGTAGGATATGACGCGTCGTGACGTAGTTGGGTTGACGACCAACCATCCTAAGGGGTACGAGAACTTCAACTATGGACAACAGTTTTGTAGTAGTACAGATGCATTCATCGTCAAGACTTTGACTATCATTCGTGCATTTGCATTCGTTAATTGAGGGCATTGATTGAATGAAATTGACATTGGCCTGGAAATGGGGAGAATAACATTTAAATGTCGTTGTCTCGACTAATCGATAGTTGCAAACAATGAGATGACAATTGTCTTTTTATATGTAAATATAGCGTAACAGATCACACTGATGAATATAACATCGCTTTGTTCTAAAACATTCCCAGTGTATTGTGGTAGCTTAAAGTTTGGAATTGAAAGAAGTTGACAGTTAGGGTGTGGTTCAAATACATGACACATCATCAGTAAACATCAGTCAGGAGAGTGGGTAACTTACAGGTCCTGTCATCGACGAAGTCACAACTAGAGATATGGCGAATACTGGTGAGGTAAGAATCGGTGGCATACAAGGAGAGCCAGTGATATTGAAACTATCGTCGCCTGGTTCAACAAATCACAACATTGCTACAATTTATTGACTAGCTCGACAAATATCTTACTGTCTCGCACAACAAGAAAGGTTACATTTAAGGCCTGTGAAAGTATGCATTACTATGTATATGACATTATGACGAACTAATCTGCTATGATAATGATAGCTCACGCAGAACAAATGTTTCAAGGTTGGCAAATGTTTTGCTGTTTCAAGTCAACAGACCTCCATTGTAGTTCAACTCTGATGATGAGACCACTAGTGGCGTTGTTGTTGTTGTTGTTGTTGTTGTTGTTGTTGTTGTTGTTCTGTTGTGTGTATGTTTCTTGTATATATCTGTGTAATTTGTATCGTTGAAGTGTATACGTGTTTGCCATAAAAGTCGATAATCGGGTATCTATATCCACTCTACACAGGAATTTATGATATAACCCACTTCCATGGTACACTTTCATTGTACTATAACAGACAATAGAAGAAGCACGTGATTAACATAAAGGTTAAACATTCATTCTTCTCTATTTTAACATTATTAAAAGATATTGAGCTATCAACAGTTCTCATATCGTTGATAAATAGAGACATTCTAACTGTTGTTTATCGTTATTGAAGCTACAGTCCAATTATCACTTGTAATGTAGGGTTTTTGTTAAGGAATTGCCACTGACTTCGTACACGGCGTTCTAACGATAATTCGCTATCTTTTCATGTCGTTATTTGTTACTACACTAGTCGAATATTGACTATACTATAGCCAACCTTTTGATTCTGTCTTAAATTTATTTCTGGTTCATACTACACACATTGCAGTTCAGAAATGAATGTTCGTACATTTGTGTTATATAACGGATATAGTTTGTGTGTCGAGAACTATTTAAAACATGCAGGATCCACTCCACCCCACCCCCTTAGTTATCACGCGTACGGTCTTAGCATGTATATTGAGTAGTACTAACATCTATTGTCTGTTTGTGTATTCGTGTGTAACACTGGCTTCTGTACAAAAACACTGTGTCGTTGTCAGTCTCCGATCACTATTCGTGAACACTTACCAGACTTATGGCACGGCCGGTTATAATTCCTATCTGATCATATCGTCACGAGTAATGGCATATTTCAGGCCAGAAGAAGGTATTTATATTTCACAAAAACACACTTTACGTCTTACAAGGGGGGATATTGTGATAAAGTTAGTAAGTTAGGAGTGATTAAATGAATGAATAAAAGGCATTTCTTTCCCCCTGGATCCCGAAGTACAAATCACTAGTAGAAAAGTAAAGATTGACTATAAAATGTAAAATATTCAACGTAAAACATACATGCATCATTGGCACCCTGTACTGTAAAATGTTCACAATAGATAGTGTTGACTAGACCAGAGTAAGCACTATGTCTGATACAGCAAACAGGATGCACAAGTCTTAATAGTTGTGTATACACGTTAAATGACTATGACATGGCAGGTTGAATATTTGTATGTAGTCTGTGTTGATATTCAGTGATGTCGCTTATGTAATACACCCGTAAATGTACTTGTTGTCGATGTGCACAGTGTACCTTCTAGGTTTATTCTGAAAACAAAAACTGTGTTTTACTTGTTTCTGTTTTAAGTCATTTTATCACCCAATTTTCATAGTTACGTGAAACAAACAAACAAACAAACAAACAAACAAACAAACAAACAAACAAACAAAAAATTGCGAGCAGACAGACAGACAGACACAGACAGACAGACAGACAGACAGACAGACAGACAGACAGACAGACAGACAGACAGAAAGTAATGTTTACTTTTCTTTTTTTTCTTTTTTTCTTTTTTTTTTCTTTACAAATATTTGTTTTTTGTTTACTGTTTCCTTATTTTTTTGCTTTTTAAAAGTATCTTTCCCTAAAGGGTGCCATGTAACTTAGTAAAGTAATGATTTGAAAAGCTGGTTTTGCAACTTTAACCTCTTCCTTTGCTCGTTTTAATAAACCAGCTTTACTATGACTTCCCTATTAATTATTTATGAGTTAGTTCTACTGAGCGCATCCAACCGATCATCCTTCCAAACTGTGACCCTTCTTCGTCTCACTCACCGTCTCATGGTGATCGAGCCGGGAAGGATCACAGTGGGAAAGGGTAACAATAAACAAAAACCAACTATTTATGGAAAAATAAATAAAAAAAGGAAACATTACACGAAAGTAAAAAAAAATGTAAGCAAATATGGCCATTTTCAAGCCCATGTACGTTATATAAGCGGACCAACGACTGGACCTTTCAGACTGTTATAATACAATTGGAAGTTTCGTTAATTGCAGGCCATTGAATCCGCACATGTCAATCCGGCATTCGAAGGTGATACTCCGGAACAAGAAAAGACGAATGGAACGAGTGGGAAAAACGTCACACCTCAAACACAGGCAGAATTTGATCGTATGGTAGCGAAAACTACCAAACGACTGAATTGTCAGAGAGCATGTCTTATTGTCATGATACTATTTGGAATATATACCATAGCAGTAGTTCTCGGTGTCGTCCTAATGCGTGAGTATATCGCACCATTGACTGGACAACATACAACACAGAGTATCCATGACAACAAAGTTAATGAAAGATAACCTGCGTACATGATAACACAGATACAAACTATATGGTGGTCAAACTTTCAATAATCATTAACATAATTACACTCACAATAGGGCAACGTCTCTGATATCGAGTTTTCTTCAAGTGCTGACATATTTAATCTCATTCAGTGCTTAGAGTATCCCCCCGACAACTCCCCCCCCCCCACAAATAACCAACTCGTACGAGTATCACCCACTTGTATTATCTAACACTTTCAATAATTTTAGTTTGCGTCTGTCTTCGTTTGCCGATAGTATGGTTTCCAAGGTAATATTTCTTTCTGCATTCAAGACTTCCTACATTAAACATGTATAGGAATTAATTGAAAAAATTAACTTGGTTGTTTTTGTTTGTTTTTAATTATTAGTTGGATGTGACAACAAGCTTTTCCCAGGTACCCGTATTGGAGAAAGTACAGGTAAAAATGTTTGCATTAATATGAACTTGTTTTTTTTTATTTCAAATGCTAAAATAGTTACCAAAACAATTGATTTCGTCTATATACCCACACGTTCATGTTCATGAGAAAATACCTCAACGATGGAAATGGGTAATTTTGATTTTGAATTAATAAAAGAGTGTAAATATTTCTACATGAAGAAAATGCGATCGAATCCTTGGTCTTTAAGACACAGAAGGACATCAGCAACACAACTGTATAGTAATACTATTACATAATTACATATGCCTCTATTCAGAATATATATCCCTTTTTATCTCGTTTGTGAAATGTCAGTTACTACGTATACAAATGCAAATAAATACATGTCTATCCTCGCCTCATTCCTAGATTTAAAGTCTTCGTATTTCTCATCCCTCTCTTTGATCAGGTAATGGTGAATCATGTAAAGAGCGCCCTCAAAAATCAAAACCGCCACATATAGTGTTTTTTCTTGCCGATGATTTAGGTAAGATATGTTTTTGTTTGTCTATTGTACGGGACTATAAAATGTTGAGATGATTAGGGGTGACATCATTTTCCTTTACAGGTTGGTTTTTTCGGTGTTAGTTTATGGTTGATTGCACTTTGAATAATCAAGGCATTCTTGCCGCTGTAATCATCAATTAAAATTGAAACGTTTTATCTGAGTTGTACAAGTTTAACAAAATTTCCTGTCATCCACAATCAATGCCATCGAATGCGTTGTGTTTTGTAGTTTTAAAGATGGCAAACTGTTGATTCTGAGCTGCTCAAGTTAGGGACTGATTATGACGTAAAGGAAGTTTAAAAAATACTTTAAGAAACTAAATAAACTCATTAAGTTAGTGTATTCTCATTAGCGAAATTATTTTTGATCATATAAAGAAAATTATGATGAAAATGTAAATTGTATATACGTTTTTTTTCTTCCACATTTGATTGTGAAAGGGACATGTTACGAAAAAAATAACTTGTTCCTCTTCAGTATCTAAACTTGATCTGACAGAATGATCCAAATTTAGTAGAGGTCATGAGTAAACTGTAGCAGCTGTGAACATAGCTTCGATATATGTCAATTTCCAATCAAGAATGGAAGAAGTGAAAATGGCAGCAGTTGTGGTTGAATCACAGTTAATTCATGCTGAACATATAGTGTTATAAAATGTATTGGTTTACAAATGAAAAGTCATTACTTAGGTAATTACAAAAATTCACTTTAGAATTTTGAAAAGTCGATATCTTCTGATTCAGTATTAGGGGTGCTTGATAATCCCCCCCCCCCACCCTTCCCCCAGTTTCTTGATAATTACCCTCCCCCCACCCCACCCTTCCTCGGTTGCTTGATAATTACCCCCACCCCACCCCCTCGACACAATTACCTTGATATTAGAGAGAAGTGTTCATATGTTTATGTACTTTCACTCTAACAGGTTGGTACGATGTTGGCTTCAACAATCCAGATATGATTACGCCAAATATGGACAGACTTGCCGCAGAGGGCGTCATTTTCAACCAGTCGTACACTCACCCGACATGTTCTCCGTGAGTATCCATGTATATACAATTATATATTCTTACATCTACCAGAAGCTATCGATGTTTAATTTTGTACAGTGATGTAACATTCTAAGTATACATTTCGTTCATGGAAAGTGACAGACATATAGTCTTCTAGTTCGGTTCATGATGATTAGTTACTTTTTTCATATTTTCACAACAGCGCCAACCAATAGGTTTCAGTTTACTATAAAGATATGCTCAAACTAACACCATTGTTGAGATTTGATGCTATAAGCTATTGGTTGACCGAAGGGTGGCTTTTCTAACTATTCTGTAATCTTAAAGTGTACACTTTAAGGAGACGTGCTGTATATTTACCCCCATCCTGATTGCAGGCTCATCATATCCTCACAACAGAGATATCCCTACTACGCACGTACGTAATCTACCACGTCGAACAACAATAGTTTTAGTTTAGTCAGCATAAATCTCGATTACCACTCTAGTATTTAATTTCAACAGCGAAAACCTGTTATAATCGTGTATAGTAACTAACAGCGCCCTCATCCTATATTCAGGTATATAACATGCAATGACAAGGTAATGCTAATTTGGGGATACCAAAACGGACCATTCTTGGTCATGAAGCTTCTGTACTATGTAGTCAGCTACCTTTAGCACGTATGATGACGCCAACTTGTTCCAATAAGTTCTAGCGTGTATTATTCAGGTATATTTTGGACACAGACTTTAGCCGAAGTCACAGTCACAGTGGTAACGATAAAATAATGATCAGATGAAGAAGTGTATGTGTTGCGTATACTGGTATTGATCGCCATATACTTTACGCTGTTATGATTATTAAATTGAATAAAAAAACAGCTAGAAAATTGTTATAACTAATATTATAGTCAAGGGGTGAAAAATAGCCATGTTCACAAATTCTGAAAGATGTGGATTATGTATTAACAAATTTATGATGTTTCTTTCAGGAGTCGTGCGGCTCTGAATAGCGGGTATTATTCTCACAGGACTGGAATGCAGGTATGATCATTTTTACTTAGGGTTCATACGCTGACTGAATAGTGAATACTAATAACAACCAGGTGTACAACTTTCAGGGTTCATACGCTGACTGAATAGTGAATACTAATAACAACCAGGTGTACAACTTTCAGGGTTCATACGCTGACTGAATAGTGAATACTAATAACAACCAGGTATACAATTTTCAGCTGATTGTAGAATGATATTATTTAAGAGCAATCTCCACCATTATGTTGACAGTATCAAAATCACAGCCCATCCCCGGGGCTAGCTACTTGCCCACTGATCGCTGGTTTGGTAGAACTGTGCAACACTGGTGCTGAGCCCCAGACTCCATTTTGACGAAAAATATGCCACCATTTGCGAAAAATAATTCTGACTTTTGACATAAGATATCTTATTCCTGTTTCATACACTACCTCTCACAGCTCGTCATTGTCATTTGCGACAGGTCCAAAATGTCATGAAAAAATCTGCATTTTCCAATAATTGTAATTATGGTGGGCTATACTCAATAGTAAATGAGTACAACGCGGTTTGAATCTTCGACTAGTATCGCCCCATTGATCTACATAATGCATACAATACATGGAGGAAAATGCAATCATCAGAAAAATAAACTAAATGATGTATGCAGTATATTGTTTTTCTATGGTGTGTAGAAGAAATTTTAGCGCTAAGTGGTTAATACAGTGTTCTGTATTTGATGGAAAAACCACTACACATCGAATATTGTGTAATTTGAGACTTTGACAATTGTAGATAATGGTTTTCACATTCTATCGCCATTCATTACAGCATCGAGTTCTACAACAACTGGCTCCCTATGGTTTACCAACCAATTTCACCATCTTATCAGAAGCACTCAAAGCATTAGGCTACACCACGCATATGATTGGCAAGTATGTTAAATGATATTCTTCATCTATAAGCACTAGGAGACAGTCATAATCACGTGACTAACACAGAACCATACCACCATTCTGTTACTCTCTCAAGCGAGACGGACAACTAAAGCCAAGAACTATGGTACATATGCGAGTAATGTAACTGTGTTCGAAACATTCGTTATGTTTTGTGAGAATGAAAGCTACACTTACTAACTTCGTCTCAATATTGTGCACTGTGAGGTATATTACGTTATCTATTGGTGATTTTATGTGTAGCTGTACGCTTAACACGGCAAGAAAATTAATGACTTTATAGTGTTACGGTACGGACCCGAAAATCAGCACCTCAGTCAAAAAGGGAGTGTTCCGCAACGTTCAAGCTAAATGGTATTTTGCAATAATTGAATATTTATTACATTAAAGATATTATACCATTATAGTACACAATATTCTTGTTATAAGGTGGCATCTAGGTATGTGCAAAGAAGAGTTCCTCCCGTTGAATCGTGGGTTTGATAGTTTCTATGGTTACTGGAATAATTACATTGAATACTATACTCACACAAACCAGGATATCCGAGGTGTACTCCAAGAATATTTAGGACTCGGTATGTGTCTCTATTTTCTCATTTTGTTAGACTATTTACAGTCAATGTTACTCTCGTTGTCTGTTTGAAACTCGATGTCGTACAGATTTGTTTATTACCTAGAAAGCAATGATTGATTTTTGTTGATATCGTTCGCTAAAGACTAATGAACCAACAGGCATAGACTATAGTCTCTAGATTATTTACCCCAGTCACGTGGTTGAATGTGTGGCTCGTATATTTCTGTTCATAGTAAAAATACAGACAGGCAGGTAGACTATTCTAAACTGAAACCAGCATGTGCGCCCTAACCAGTGACGTCACCATTTCATATAATAATAATATAACTATGTGGACAACTTGGAACTGATAGACAGATCTAGACAGACGATTATTCTTAACTGAAACCCAGCATGTACGACATATATACCCAGTGACGTCACCATTACACGGTTCACTATGTTGACACCTTGAAATATGCAAGTTGACTGTCGTGATTTTTAAAAAAATGCATTTAAAACACTTCCAAGTTTTTTTTTTATTTTCGATACAACCGTTATCATGAGTAAATATTTGTGTTTGGTATTTCAGCTTTTGACGTTTTCCGTGGATATGATTTTTGGGACAACACTGGTTCTGTGCTCGACAAAAGTACGTACATAAGTGTAAGTACCCAACAAAGAAACTACATTTCCTGGGAGTTGCGTAGTTTTATTGTGATTACTGCTACGGAATTCGAACTGTAGGCAAATATAGCCGCAAACTAAAACTATTGGTTACAACATGCTGATATAAACCATCAATTGACGTGACACGTATCTATTTCTCCACACCTACATTAGTATTTTACCTCACGCTAGAGGGGAAAGGTTGCTACTGTTACAATAGTATTTTACCTCACGCTAGAGGGGAAAGGTTGCTAATGTTACAATAGTATTTTACCTCACGCTAGAGGGGAAAGGTTGCTACTGTTACAATAGTATTTTACCTCACACTAGAGGGGAAAGGTTGCTACTGTTACAATAGTATTTTACCTCACGCTAGAGGGGAAAGGTTGCTAATGTTACAATAGTATTTTACCTCACGCTAGAGGGGAAAGGTTGCTACTGTTACAATAGTATTTTACCTCACGCTAGAGGGGAAAGGTTGCTAATGTTACAATAGTATTTCACCTCACGCTAGAGGGGAAAGGTTGCTACTGTTACAATAGTATTTTACCTCACGCTAGAGGGGAAAGGTTCCTAAATTAACAAGATTAAGATTGTAATCCAATGTTTTTGGCTTAGAAATTTAACGAATTGTTCTTGTTCTGATTTGTCCTAGTATCTTCTCAACAATCGTGCTGAGGAATTGATTGAAAAACACAACCCGGATGAACCAATGTTTATGTACTATTCATCAGCATTGCCACATTTCTTTCTTGATGTAAGTCCCTCTCATTTACTTCACGATTTTAAAGTCACATTTTCGGTCTGTCTAATTGATGTAGAAAATGTCTGAGTTCTGGTAGTTTTTAACTGTACTTCTGTCAATTGTCAACGTGTTAGTGGATTGTCGTGTAATTTTAACAATGTCTTGTCTTGCGTTATGCCATATAGATAGTACACGTTGTGCTGTCTGTATGGGTCTTATCTGTTGTAACCTGTATCACATTGCATTGCTTTTATGATATTTAAATTTGCTTACGTCACTATATCCTGTAGTATCTATCATCGTCTTGTAGTTACTTTATCTTCAGACAGACTCAAATTTTGTAAATCATGCAGTAGTAGTTTCGTGAGGAAGTTGAGGTTTGATAAAGAGGTTAAGATAAACAGTTGAGATAAAATGTCATCATCATCATCATCATCAATATAAAAAGAATTATATAGCGCCAAATTCCAAAAAGTCAAATTGTTCAAAGGCGCTAGATGGTGTTCAATTTACACAGAATGCTCGCATAAACATGTGATGTTTCAGTCGTTTTTGGAGGATTTCCAAGCTTGTGGACTGGCGTATATCCTGTGGTAGGTCATTCCAAAGCTTTGGAGCACAGATTGTAAAGGCGCGACCACCATAGGTTTTGTTGTTAAATGTACGCTGGACTAACAGGGTTTTTTTAGCTGATCGAAGGGAGCGTTGTGGTTTATATTCCTCGATCAATTCTGAGATATATCCCGGGGCTTTATTGTTTTGAGCTTTGTAAGTCAGGAGAAGGATCTTAAATTCAATCCTGAAGTGGACAGGCAACCAATGTAGGTCACGGAGAGTTGGTGTGATATGAGAGAATTTCTTTGACCGAGTGACTATTCTGGCAGCAGTGTTCTGAGTACGTTGAAGCAGAGCAATATAGTTATCAGGGAGACCATAAAGGAGTGCATTTCCGTAATCCAGCTTGGCTGACAAAATAGCATGGATAAGTGACAGGCTTTGTTTGTAATGTATTTTCTAATTGATCCAATTCGACGGAGATGGTTATAAATGGAATTGCATGTATTCTTGATATGGTGTGTCAGCATATGTGTGTTGTCGAAAGTAACTCCGTATTCATAGTATGAATATATCACATTTGGATTCTTTATTCCACACAGGTTCCCAAGGAGTATGAAGATATGTATCCTGACGTTAAGAATAGAGATAGAAGAGTATATAATGGTGAGTGACGACACTCTCTCAAGATTTCTTCAGATTTGAACAGAGCTCCAAGAAAAGTTCATTTTGCCATGTCAATGTTACAGTCAATTTTTATTTTTTATTTTCTTACACTTTGTTGATATTTTTGCTGATAAAAATGCAACATCTCAAAAACCTTAGATACCAATTATTGGTTTTTACTATTTTCACTTGTAAAGTGTAACTTTGCTGAAAGAGATAATCAAAAACTTGGAGATTGTAAAATTTATCACATTTCCAAGAAAAAAAAATCCCAAAATAGACCAAAAGTTGGGCAGACACAATTGTGATGACACGTTTAACCTGACTAAGCAAACTGCACCTGTCTTAAACCCGTTTCGAACTCTTAGTCAAAATGTTATCAGATCATACCATATAGTATAAACGAGTTTTATGCGTCGAATGTAAAATACGAAGAACAAGTGTCTTCGTAGAAGTCTTTTGGGTAAAGTTTGACTCACAACGTAAAGTTCGGGGTCAAATAAAGGTCATATCTGATAATATATAGTGCCAGATACTTAATAAAATGACAATACCTTAAACTACCTTAAAAGTGGTGAATATCGATTTTCGCACAAAATATGGGCACAGACGGACGAGCAAGGGGATGGCGCACATTGTAATAGCACCCTTGTCTGCGGGAAGGCTAAAAACACAAGGCAATCGAATTGGCAGTGAGAGGCGTGCTTTGGGGTCCCTATTACGAAACCCTAGCTAGCTACTAACTAAAGACGCTGAAACAAAATTTCATTTGTGAGCATGTAAACAATTTACATGATTTACGAAAGAAATCATTTTCCACAAGTGAACCCTGGCGTCACGCATGCATATGATTAAACGTGGTGGTTGGAAGTTGATATGGGTAAGAGTTTATCAAACGCAATGCATTGTGTTTGGTATTGGCATCAAACAAAACAACGACTTCACACGTATCAACTTGAGTATCAGACTACCACATAACGTTACATATGAGCCAGTGTTTGAGAATAAAATGCCGTAAAAGAGACAGTAATTAATGATCTGTCGTAGAAGTCAGCCTGGAAATAGTATCGTCATGACTTTGGTGACGTTATTCTAACATTACATGAGCTTACAAATACAACATCAATTTAGCATTCAATACTTAGTCTAAATATTGTATCCCTATGCCATATATTCTGCTCGTTCCCTTTAGCATGTAATACTTTCTCATCTAGCATATATTACCGGTATATACCACGTTAGAGGTCGTAAATAAAGAATCACGGGTAATGTATGTGTCAAGAACCAAACTATTCAAAAACTCAACACTGATAAACATATGTCTTGCTGACTATACTCACGTTATTAAGAGGGGGTGTGGTAATACGTAAAGAGGGGGTGTGGTAATACGTAAAGAGGGAGTGTGGTAATACGTAAAAAGGGGGCGTGGTAATACGTAAAGAGGGAGTGTGGTAATACGTAAAGAGGGGGTGTGGTAATACGTAAAGATGGGGTGTGGTAATACGTAAAGAGGGGGCGTGGTAATACGTAAAGAGGGGGTGTGGTAATACGTAAAGAGGGGGCGTGGTAATACGTAAAGAGGGAGTGTGGTAATACGTAAAGAGGGGGCGTGGTAATACGTAAAGAGGGGGCGTGGTAACACGTAAAGAGGGGGTGTGGTAATACGTAAAGAGGGGGTGTGGTAACACGTAAAGAGGGGGCGTGGTAACACGTAAAGAGGGGATGTGGTAATATGTAAAGAGGGGGTGTGGTAATACGTAAAGAGGGGGTGTGGTAATACGTAAAGAGGGGGTGTGGTAACACGTAAAGAGGGGGTGTGGTAACACGTAAAGAGGGGGTGTGGCAATACGTAAAGAGGGGGTGTGGTAATACGTAAAGAGGGGGTGTGGTAATACGTAAAGAGGGGGTGTGGTAATACGTAAAGAGGGGGTGTGGTAATACGTTAGGGGGTGTGGTAATACGTAAAGAGGGGATGTGGTAACACGTAAAGAGGGGGTGTGGTAATACGTAAAGAGGGGGTGTGGTAATACGTAAAGAGGGGGTGTGGTAATACGTAAAGAGGGGGTGTGGTAATACGTAAAGAGGGGGTGTGGTAATACGTAAAGAGGGGGTGTGGTAATACGTAAAGAGGGGGTGTGGTAATACGTAAAGAGGGGTGTGGTAATACGTAAAGAGGGGTGTGGTAATACGTAAAGAGGGGGTGTGGTAATACGTAAAGAGGGGGTGTGGTATACGTACAGAAGGTTGGTAAACATGTAAGAGCTAACAAATGATGTGTTCTTTTACGTACTAGGTATGGTATCTATGATGGATGAAATTATCGGCAATGTCACCAACAAATTACAGGAGAAGGGAATGTGGGACAATACACTATTTATATTTATGAGTGACGTGAGTAGCTAATATCACCATATTCACATTATGTATTTTAATTGATCGCTTGCCTTGGCTACAACATGATTTTCTTTTTTGGTAAGACGATTATTACAGAGGAAACAATGTAATGATCACATAATATAACCACGTGCAAGTTTCAAAAGTATTTTTTATATAAATAATAATTATAATAATGGGTGTTTTTTATTATGTAGCTCTTTCCCACGCTATGTTCAAAACACTTTACAAGTATTACATCTGAAAATACAATCAATACAACCTCTATAAGGGCATAGGATTAACGTATTCACATTGTAATCTCTATCCTGCCAGGTCCCCAATTATACAACTGGGTTGACTGGGGCACAATCTTGATTCAAATCTAGGGAAAGGACTTTAGCCATTCAGAAACAAACGGTAGCGGCTGGGCTCGAATCTGCAACCTGTACTACTCAGTGCAAGTCGGGTTTTTCAATTTGTCTTCAATAATAGCCAGCACATGAATGTCGCCCTCAACGATGAGTGATATCAAACAAATGACCATTCCGTGAAATCATGCCATTTTGCAATACCATAGCATCTCACCTCAGTCATGACAGTGAACACGCCATATTTACCTAATTGCCCTACTCAGTGTAATTTTCGAAATAACTTGAGTGCCACAAGAGGGCGTTCAAAAATGAAGGAAAAAATAACATTGCAGTAGATGAAACCGTCACTAAAAGTATTAACACAATTGTGTGAATGCCTAAAAAGGAAGTCATAATCACCACTCTCTAGAATGTTTTGATCAAGAAAACATATAAACTAACTTTATGTAGATCACTGGGAATGATGATGACAGCGTCCTCACTTCCAGGTCCAAAATTGAAAAAAGCGCAAAAGCGCCAGTGTCCTTGTGGCCAAAGCATACTCTCGTTTATTTCTTGCTAACTGGAAAATGGCATACCAAATATACTGATCATATGAGATAAGCACATGTTCAGTACAATGAAAACGAAAGAATGTAATGATATATACACATGGGGCTACAATTCACCCGCAAACACATCTCAATACTATTTACAATGTATTTCACAATACCATGCAACTTTTCTGTTTGACACAGCCACGCGGATACCAACAAGTAACTGCTTATGCCACACTTCAATAGCAAGATCGCATGTTTTGCTACACATACTATACGCTAAATAAAACAAACCATTTCAATGTATTACAACGCCATGCAGACGTTCGTGCGCCAACGTTTTTCTTAGTATCAGACACCCGATGACGGACGCTTAAAATGCGGTATTCATTTGATGTCTAGATATGTATATGGTGGCATGTGCAGTTTATTTCACTTTGACAAAATATAGCAAGAATCTGTACTTATTCAATCTTGCTATCTTAAAGTGTAACATGTCCAGTTTCTTGTTGGTTTCTGCATGGTTGTATCAAACAGAAAAGCTGCACGATATTGTGAAATTCGCTGTATTACAAATGTATATTTCTTTCAATAGTAACGATTTTCATGTCAGGTTCTTGTAAAAGATAATTGCTGTACGTGGCAGAATTAGGGTTAAAACTGCAGGCAGAAATCAGGATAGTTAGAGTACAGTGGTGTTCACTTTCAATGCAATATGCAATTTTACAATGTTTATTTATTTGCCATTGTAGAATGGCGGTGCTCCAGATTGGAGTGGTTTCAACTATCCACTACGAGGTGCCAAATCGACACTATTCGAAGGTGGAGCCAGAGTTGTGACGTTTGCCCATGGTTCTATGCTAGAGAAGACTGGATACACAAATGATGGGTTTGTTTGAATTCTGTAGTTTATAAGTTGTGTAAGCCCATCAGTAAAATTGAGGGCAAAGCGGCTTTAATGTGTATATATATATATACATATATATATATATATATATATATATATATATATATATATATATATATATATATATATATATATATATATATATATATATATATATATATATATATATATATATATATATATATATATATATATATATGGGGGGTTAAGTGTAAATGTCTCACCGGAGCGAACAGTGCATATGCAATATTAGTAGCAGAGTTGTACAGATTAAGTCTATATATATATATATATATATATATATATATATATATATATATATATATATATATATATATATATATATATATATATATATATATATATATATATATATATATATATTATACATATTAGTATAATGATAATGCATACAGCGGTGAGGCAAGTGTTAATCGTTTTGTAAACAGACACATAATCGCATTGAGGCTAATATCATATCAATCAAAGATTCATTTATTTGATTGTATTATTTTCAGGTTAATGCACATGACAGACTGGTACCCAACTTTAACGTCTCTAGCTGGAGGTGAACCAGGTAGGAATGATACATGTATAATAAACGTTCTCCGCCTTTTGGGATTCCACGTACCATGTAACAAGTGATTTGATTAGTCCTGGAAAGCAGATGACAACTTCGTTATATTGTAGTAGTATTATTATTGGTTACACATACCTTAGCTTGTTGACCTCCACGTCGGGCTCTAACCCTAACCTATCATAAACTAGTTGTTGACTCTAACCCTAACCTATCCTAGTAACTAGTTGTTGACTCTAACCCTAACCTATCCTAGTAACTAGTTGTTGACTCTAACCCTAACCTATCATAGTAACTAGTTGTTGACTCTAACCCTAACCTATCCTAGTAACTAGTTGTTGACTCTAACCCTAACCTATCCTAGTAACTAGTTGTTGACTCTAACCCTAACCTATCCTAGTAACTAGTTGTTGACTCTAACCCTAACCTATCCTAGTAACTAGATGTTGACTCTAACCCTAACCTATCCTAGTAACTAGTTGTTGACTCTAACCCTAGCCTATCATAGTAACTAGTTGTTGGCTTTCAAATCTAAAGATCATTTCCACGCCTAGTGGAATGAGTGGATCTAGCATAAAATTCCGTGCTGAATTTTAAATGATTGATCACTAAGAAATGTATTAGAATATAATTTGAACGTCAATAATGTTGTGTCTACACGTGATATTGTGGCTTGTCTACACGTGATGTTGTGTCTACACGTGATGTTGTGACTTGTCTACACGTGACTTCCATTCAGACTGGAAAGTGAAGTTTGGTCGTAAACATTATTTTCATATCTCAGGAGACTGTGTTTTCCGTGAATGAAGTACGTCATCAAGTTAAAAGCTCCTATCAATGTGGATGAATTACTGTTGACATTCGCTTTTTTTAACTTTAGCATGTGGTCTAGCAAGATTTCCAATCGAAAGAAAACCATTTTCATTAGCTTTTGGAAAGATCTTCAGATTTAAAAGCCAACGAATAGTCTCTAGACTAACTCATCATGCAATGGTCTGTAATTTAAACCCCTTAGCACTATGAACAATATCAAAATAAGTATTTGGTTTTAACACAGGTACATACATTGACATAAAACATTCACATCATCAAATTATTCTAGATAATTATGAGTTTTCACCTCACATAGGAATTAATCTGTCATCCTTTTTAAATGTATGAAAATTCCAGACCCAGATATGGATGGAATGGATATATGGAATATGATTTCCAAAGATGAACCATCACCAAGAAATGAAATCATATACAATATCGATGAAATCATGCCTGAGAGGGGTGCCGCCATCAGGTGAGTGCATGGGTTAAACCCATCAAATATGTCGCCACCAGGGAAAAGAGTAGCATGTCTGGAAACGTCTTGTAATAACACCTCAGATCTGTGATCCGAAAGTTACCGAACAAAAGCCGAAGGTTGAGAGTACTCGCGGCAAATTTAAAATTGACAGACAGACAGACAGACAGACAGACAGACAGACAGACAGACAGACAGATTTAAATCGAACACTGTCGTAAAACTATTCAATATTTCATTTACAGAGTTGGTGACTGGAAGCTGATACAAGGCAATCATCAGATGTTCTACCCTATAATTTACGACCACGGTAAGAAAATCACCGATATCTATACATATACATATTCATGTATTACCTAGCTACCACTCTTAGTTACAGAACATGTCGTGTAAATCCTTGGCTGTTTCACAATGAATGCTTCACATATATATTGCATTTTGGGGCAAAAGTGAATTTGAAGGTTTCGTAATGGCAATCTTCAAAGATAGTTTATAAAAGAAATTAATCTAAATTGTTCTACTCTTCAGTATGAACTTGTCAGAAGGGATCAATGCACATTCTATTTTGGACACTACATGTTATTGACACTACAAATCACCACATCTCATCAGATTCCAGTTTCTATTATACACTAGGTATGACCACCTAAAGTTATCTAACATACCGATGACTTTACTATACATGCAATAGTAATGCCCCTATACCAATGTTACGGGCCCATTTTTATTTGACATGGGAGACTCATTTAAAACTTACATTTACGTTAGCTTTTCAAAGCTGCTTGGAAATATTACCTCAAAGGCTGTCAACCTAAAAATTGTCTAAAAAAAACTCCAGATCTGTCAGGGGGAAATCCCTTGATGGTGCTGTCTTGTAAAGCTTGGAGGTTATCGTTTAAAGGGTCTGAATAGCCTGAATCTGAAACCAGTCTCAAGCTCTTCCCCCTGCCTCTTACTGTCGAGATGCTATCAAACTATATTTTAAAAATATTTCATCTTATGTAGTTGCTTTTGACATGTTTGTGCTGTACTGTAAAGCTATTGTCTGAAAGTGTCTGAATAGTCTCAAAATTGTAAAAATCCTCCAGGGCTTGTAGAGGGAGCCCCCCTCGGACCCCCATGAGAGGTGTACATATTCCCTTCTAAAGCTTTCCCCCTACCTTTCACTATCAAAAATGCTATTAAACTGTTTTTGGAATATATTTACACTGTGTAGTCAATAATTATATGAGAGTGGTATCCCAGGATCTTGTAAAGTATTTGCAAGACGGTCAAGCAGTCCACACTGAATCACGATCAAAAAAATCCTGTTATGTGAATATATTATATATGGGGGTCATCATGTTTTAGAATTAAGTGATAGGGGGTCTTTTTTTTGGTTTTACAGATGGGGAGTTCAGTGAATTTTTGTCGGCCCGATGGAATTTTTATTTTCATTTTTATTTTTTATTTTTATTTTTATTTTTATTTTTTTTCATAGTACTCACAATAAGATATATGTTGACTTATATTTATTATTGAGTTTAAATCCGGTGACACAGATATTGTCATCGATGTTACTTTTCTCAAGCGAGAATTTATTTCTTTTTAATTTGTTATCTTTTTCCAGAACTGTGGTACTTGCCTCCTACCGAAGAGAACCAAACCGTCGTATCGCCCCCATTTATACCAACGGGTCAACCAGGTGAAGTGCTTCCACCAAGACCTGAAGTCTTGTATTTGTTCAATTTAAAAGGTAAATTGAAATTTAGCTGCCGGAAACGCTAACCTCGGTGTCTCATTTATAGCCGGGAGGTTGGTTTAATAAGACGTGGGTTTATGGTTGAATGGTTAGCCACATGTGGGTTGTCTGAGTGTGTGTTTGTATTCATATGTCTGGGTGTAAACAATTACAAAGGTTATAATGCTCGGCAGGGAGGTGGGTGGGCAGGTAGGCATGTATTTGTGTTTGTGCTTGTGTTTTTTCTGTCTTTAATCACGATACTTTCTTTACAGACGACCCCTCGGAATATGTTAATTTGGCAGCAAACGAGACCGAGAAAGTAGATGAACTGCTACAAAGACTTGAATACCATCGTTCAAGGCTGGTACCAGCGTTACACCCTCCTCCATATTTTCCCGCAGATCCCCTCAACACAGATGGTATTTGGAGGTCTGGATGGTGTTAAGTTTTATCTTGTCATCATACAGTGAATACGACAATGGCAAAAGAACTGTCGTCGATTAACAGACACAGATTAAAGCTATTATTGCGATATTCAATTGGTGGAACAAGGCACTGCTATCATTCACTCGTGTACAATCTAACAAACACACACACACACGCGCGCGCGCACGCACACACACACACACACACACACATGCGCGTGCCACGCACGCACTACAAGAGTTTTAATTTGTGTCTACCCTTGTTTGTCCATAGATGTCATGGTTTGCCTATATACAGTAGTCTGAAAGATCAAGACAGATACTCCACCAATATAAACTGCTAAAACAATGAACTGTGAAGCCTTGCTTGACTTTTGTTTATGATATGTAAATCCATAAAGTTGTTCAAAGACCAAGACTTATCATGAAGTAGGCTACTTGATTTTAGTAATGATCAAGTTTCAAGAAAATTAATTTTAATTTTGAAGTAAACCAAGAGATTATGACTAGAAAACTAATTTTAATTTTTAAAATTCTGTCATTTCAGTTTACATGTACACATCACATGGGGATATTATACAACATATAGCAGAAAGACTGGCTGTGTGTAGATAAAATGGCAAGTTTGCATGATTTGAGTGACATCATTGTCATGACAACAGTATTCATTTAATATGCATAATACATATTAAGATTACATCACAATCTGACATCACTGGGTGATACATTTTTTTTTTTATGTTTCCGCTTATTGTGACAGATGTCACTGAGGTGGGTTGAATCTATTACACACGTGGAAACAACTACTGGATCCTTCAAGCTAACTTTATCGATATATATATTTATAGCATGTATAGGTCATGGATTAACAAAAGGGGAAATTTTAAAATTATTTCCCAGTATGGTATACATTACGTCGCTGGGGGCTTCCTTAACATTCCGAGAGGGGTGAACACAGCGCCCCAACGGCTGATATAATTCTCTATAACATTATAGGGTTCCTAGTCTGATCATTTCTGGGGTGGTAGATGCCAGGGGTTTGGGGTATTTTTCAGACTGCCGTTACAATATTCATGAAAACAGAAAACACAGATGAGAAATATTAGACTCGCTCACAACCCCGTCTTTGCTGAATGTAATAAGATGACATTATGCGCTTAATTGTCTGTAGTAATTAGCTGTGAGTTCAATGAATGTCCTGGCTCGGAGGTTTAGTCTAGCTAGACTCAGACCACTATTCTCTATAGTGGTCTAAGGTCTAGAGACTCCCTGTGTCTTGGAATCGCATGACCTTTCGCCACAAGGATTTGAAACAATGGTTGGCCGCTAGAGGGCGCTAAATAATAAAGCCATTGTGACTGTAACGTTAAGATCATTGAGCGTGCATCATAAAATTACAGGGGCATTTGTTGAACTCATACCTTCATATTATATTTTGTCCAAGTTGGTGTAAAATAATGTCAATTCAAGTCAGGGGACTGTGAGTGAGGCTGAAAAATATCTTGAAATCCTGATATAATGTCGATCTCATATTTATTCCTTACATTTAATCATTGAATGAAGGCCGATTTTAGGTTTTGATAGGTACATGTGATCACAGCTATTTACACTGATACTCAGGAACTGCGATAGATAAATAGATTAAAATATCAATTTCTTCTTGTCTAGTTATGGTTGTAATTTGCCTTTTTTGTCGGACATGTGGACTTCGCCGCCTTTTTTAATTTGTCTCAACACAATATAAGTGCTTATCTAATGTACTCCATTGGAATCGGAGGGACGTATGAATACGACGAAATACGCCCCTGACATCAGCAAATTTGCAAATATTGAATAAAATCGACTCATATTAACCAAACAAGTTGCATTTCAATTCTTTGGTACGTGACTGTGTTACTGCATGCATTCTCAGAATGTCGTATGACAGTCTTTAACTGTTATCAGCTACTTCACTAAGTGTTCACATAAAGTGTTAATTGTCCTATCTAGTCACACTTCAAGCCCCCTGTATTAACGTACATTTTGGCTTATGGTAGAAGGAGGACCCTAAGTTCTTACCCATACTTAGACGGTGAATGTTTACACTATGGCTCGAAGTGTGATCGGGGCTATTGAAATATATGTACACTTACCTTAGTGAACTAGCTGATAACAGCTAAAGATACACTATAGCGTAGAATACCTGCCAATATTCGAAAATACAATACTGCAATGACTATATGCAATACTGCAATGACTATATGCGATATGACTACATAAGATGACTACATGCGATATGACTACATGAGGTGACTACATGCGATATGACTACATGAGATGACTACATGCGATGTGACTACATGCGATATGACTACATGAGGTGACTACATGCGATGTGACTACATGAGGTGACTACATGCGATATGACTACATGAGATGACTACATGCGATATGACTACATGAGATGACTACATGCGATATGACTACATGAGATGACTACATGCAATACTGCGATGCGAGATGATGACATGATATGCGGCGATTTTGTAATGACGTTATGCCATTCGTAGGTTATTCAATATGCACAATACGAGTATTAATATGAAACAGGCTAGGGAGTACTCTTCAGCATGTTGCACGTGGTAAGAGGTGGACCATTTGATATCCTGGGGAAGGGGGGCTTGGAAGATTTCGGGAAAAAAGATGCCAAATGGATTTGCTTAATAAAAAAATCCGGATATGAGAGGGAAATGGAAAAAAAAGATGGACCACTGCTGCTAGAAAAAAATGTCTTGGCAGGGCAATGATGCACAGGTTCGAGTATACTGTTCAACTTGCTCGTACCTCTCCAACCAGGACACTTGTCAAATCATGACAAACAGTTTCAAACACATGTCAGGGACCAGTCAGTTTCGTTAGCCTGTGGTACATATAATATTTGTTCTTGTCTCTGTTTCTTTCATAAATGGTTTAAATATTACTTCATGTAAGGGTTCAAACATAACTATACATAAAAAATATACATATAATACATGTATTACCTAGCTACAACACTAGTTACAGAACATGCCATGTAAGTGTTTGGCTGTTTCACAATCAGTGCTTCACTTATCTTACACTTTGGGGCAAAAGTGAACTTGAAGGTTTTGTAATGGTAACCTTCATACTATTGGATAGTTTATAAAAGAACTTAATCCAAATTGTTCTATTCTCTTCAGTATGAATTTGTCAAAAGGGATGATATACTTCCTATTTCAGACACTACATGTATCGACACCACAACTCAAATTCAAGTTTATATTGTACACTAGGTATGACCTCCTAAAGTGCTCTAACACATCAGTAACTTTACTATACATGCAGTATCAATGCCCATATACCAATGTTATAATTTACAGGCCCACTTTTATAACATGGAAAACTTATTTAAAAAGTTATATTTACTTTAGCTTTTCGATGCTTGGCAATATATATCTCAGAGGCTATGAATAACCTATAAATTGCCTAAATAGAAACAAAAAACTGCAGATCTGGCGGGGTGGGGGGAACCCCTTGGACTCCATCACCCTAGAGGCCACTCATTCGTTAAACCAACAATAAGATTCACCAAAATTGGTAAAAAAAACTTGAAAAGCTTCTAGGGGAGACCCCCTAGGACCCCCCCCCCCCATAAGAGGTAGACATGTTCCAGTCTCAAATCAAAGTTCTTTCCTCCAACTCTTACTGTCAAGATGCTATGAAACTTTATTTCAAAAATGTTTCAACCTCACGTAGTTGCTTTTTACATGTTAGAGCTGTCTTGTAAAATTTGTAAATTATTTAAGTGTCTGTGAATAACCTAAACATTGCCTTTAGAAGTAAAAATCCTCCAGGGCTCAGTCTAGGGGGAGACCCCCTGGAACCCCCCCCCCCCCCTCCATTCACACACATACTCACACAAGAGGTGGACATATCCCAGTCTCAAAGCTCTTCCCCCTACAGCATACTGTCAGATGCTATGAAACTTTATTCAGGGGGGTCAGTGACTTTTTGTCAGCCCAATGGAAAAAAAACACTGACACCCCCCCCCCCCATCCCCCAAGCTGGAGAAATTGACCGGTCTATCTGAATGTTTGAGCTCATCAATCAAGTTTCCGATTTGTATTTTCAGTGTGTCACCATACCATGGCATAAAAACTGTCAACGATGTTTGTTTAATTGAAAATCAAACGTGTATGAAATATGTAGTTTTCTAAATATAATATGTGTGATAGAACAGCATCTTTTTACTCTCTGTATTACCGTGTGCCAAAACCAAACAGAAAATTGTGGCAACAAATGTAGGTGTTCAACATTGACGTAAAAAAAATCCGGATATCTCAAAGAAGCAAAGAAAAAAAAAGTTGCCAGCATAGGCGGAGAAAAAAATAATTCTCAGGCAAGCAGGTGGGGAAAAAATAATGACTCTCCACAAATCTTCCAAGCCCCCAAGGATATCGAATGGTCTACCCCTTATGCATATTGAATAATCTACGAATGGCATAACATCATGACAAAATCGCCGCACATCATGTCATCATCTTGCATCGCAGTATTGCATGTAGTCATCTCATGTAGTCATATCGCATGTAGTCACCTCATGTAGTCATATCGCATGTAGTCATCTCATGTAGTCATATCGCATGTAGTCATCTCATGTAGTCATATCGCATGTAGTCATCTCATGTAGTCATATCGCATGTAGTCATCTCATGTAGTCATATCGCATGTAGTCACCTCATGTAGTCATATCGCATGTAGTCATCTCATGTAGTCATATCGCATGTAGTCACCTCATGTAGTCATATCGCATGTAGTCATCTCATGTAGTCATATCGCATGTAGTCATCTCATGTAGTCATATCGCATGTAGTCATCTCATGTAGTCATATCGCATGTAGTCATCTCATGTAGTCATATCGCATGTAGTCACCTCATGTAGTCATATCGCATGTAGTCATCTCATGTAGTCATATCGCATGTAGTCATCTCATGTAGTCATATCGCATGTAGTCATCTCATGTAGTCATATCGCATGTAGTCATCTCATGTAGTCATATCGCATGTAGTCACCTCATGTAGTCATATCGCATGTAGTCATCTCATGTAGTCATATCGCATGTAGTCATCTCATGTAGTCATATCGCATGTAGTCATCTCATGTAGTCATATCACATATAATCATCTCGTAGTCATATCGCATGTAGTCATCTCATGTAGTCATACCGCATGTATGTAGTCACATCGCATGTAGTCACCTCATGTAGTCATATTGCATGTAGTCACCTCATGTAGTCATATTGCATGTAGTCATCTCATGAAGTCATATCGCATATAGTCATTGCAGTATTGCATATAGTCATTGCAGTATTGCATATAGTCATTGCAGTATTGTATTTTCGAATATTGGCAGGCATTCTACGCCATAGATACACCTTGACAATAAATTACACCCAACATTTATAATTCATTTTTATTGAACATAAAAATAGACAAAAACTTGTAAATCTTCACATAGAAGCCCCAGTTCCCTGTGACTAGATCGAATGCTTTCTAAGAGTGTCTGGATGACCAAGACTAGATTGTGTCACGTGGTTAGAGACAATTCGAACAATCGTTACAAAAATGACTGATTCATTTCCAACAATCATGAATGTATTTTCCGCTAATACATCCATTCACCAATAGAGTAGGCTGGGTAATACAATTCCCATAATGCATTATTCAGGATAGTGAGTTTGCAAGTTCCCTAAAGTCAACCAGTTTCCGTGCACATTTCCCTGTACAACCAACAAGTTGTCTATTACACTTTTACCTCAACACAAACTACTAATTTATAAGAACACACACCCAAAAATCCTTGTCTTACAAGTTGAACAAATTTGACAAGACTCATCAACTCCAATAGATGTGATCCCATCGGTGACAATATAATAGCTGTACACAGAACACATTCCCCAGGTTTCAATGCAAGACTTGGGTCACGATAAAAAATGGCAATATTGTTATATTTCTCAGGTAAAATAAATTACTCGGTGTCTGAAAACTCTTTGATATTGCCCCAATCTATCAGCATTCATATAGTTCTGTCTCATTTACACGGTTCTGTTATCAACACCTTCCTGGGACCCAGACACCGTTATAGTATGCTCGATTTAAATCTTCCCGCGTTGCAGCCGACTTTGTGGCTTTTACTTCACTCAAAGAGTGTATTAGTATTTGATGAAGTTCCATAACTTTCTCGGGTTGACTTTCAATCAAATCTACCTCTTCTGCAGGGTCATCTGAAAACAGACAAATAATTCATTATTTACAAAATTAATGTATAAGATTGTACAAAACTATTCAAAACATAAAAAACAGGGCTTTGATTAAAAATTGGAATAGCACTGAACTGTCATATCACAACTATATAAAGAAGTTGCATAGATAGATAGATAGATAGATAGATAGATAGATAGATAGATAGATCTTAACCGGAAGTAATTAAAATCAACCGTTTCCCCGAATTATATCTCTATGTAACTATAAAAATACTTATTTTTGCTATCAAATAGTTACCTTACCTTTGATATTGTAAAGTTGTTTTGTGCTTATATCTAGAAATCCGTCAGCCTCTGTAACGTTGTAACCCATGACAGACTGGTCACCTGAAATGACGTCATAAATCCACGTGAGAAAGTTTGGTTCAAAGTTATATCTTGTCACGTGATAACATATAATGATATTAATGAGATGCCCTATCAAAACACGTACAGCTTAAAGAAGTGACTTCCAACATTCAGACATTCACAGTATTAGCACAGCCATGATGTATGCATTTATACATTCATGCATGCATGTCTGTCCCATTTGTCCGTCTGTACGTACATACATACATACATACATACATACATACATACATACATACATACATACATACATACATACATACATACATACACACACACATTTGGATGACTTTCATTACCTTCCTTACTGCTTTGTATAGAGAAAGCTTGGAACTGTCTTTCAATTAGTTTGTAATCACCATGTCTAGGGAGAGGAGATCATGATAATACAGAGAATCAATCAGGTGAGCAATGTTCACGACTTAGTTTTGTAATCTGATAGAAACAGTTCGTTCTGTATGTTGCCACTCTCTATGTTTTAACTGATTCCTGTGTATATAGTGTACACTACATGAATCATATGACAAGGTCAATCAAATCCATAACAACAGATTTCTCACTGCTATTAGATATTATAATTCCGTGTTGATATACAACAACGACTTCGAAATTTACTGGATTCTTCTCTAGATTTTACAAATACTTCTTATTTTTAACTTGTAGAAGACATTTTTCACTGTGCCAATCAAGTCAGATAATTAAACCTACCTGACTGCTGCAACGGTTGGTTTATCTAGGTCGATATTATAAATTATTTCTTTCCTCGTAGATGGCGCTCCATTAATGATTGTATCAGAAACATCTAGACCATCGAGAGGTGCACCAGAGACTGTATGATAAAAAGTAACTAACATTAATTAAACATAAATAAGTATCATTGCTGTAAAAGCCAATCGAGTGGACATTGAAATAGACTGAAGATATGTGTTATTCAGCCTTTCACTGGCTTCTAATAGCAAGGCACGAATGTTGTATTGTACAGACTAATGTTGTAACTTACAGACTAATGTTGTATCTTACAGACTAATGTTGTATCGTACAGACTAATGTTGTATCTTACAGACTAATGTTGTATCGTACAGAATAATGTTGTATCTTACAGACTAATATTGTATCTTACAGACTAATATTGTATCTTATAGACTAATGTTATATCTTACATACTAATGTTGTATCTTACAGACTAATGTTATATCTTACAGACTAATGTTATATCTTACAGACTAATGTTGTATCTTACAGACTAATGTTAAATCTTACAGACTAATGTTATATCTTACAGACTAATGTTATATCTTACAGACTAATGTTATATCTTACAGACTAATGTTATATCTTACAGACTAATATTGTATCTTACAGACTAATGTTATATCTTACAGACTAATGTTGTATCTTACAGACTAATGTTATATCTTACATACTAATGTTGTATCTTACAGACTAATGTTATACCTTACAGACTAATGTTATATCTTACAGACTAATGTTATATCTTACAGACTAATGTTATATCTTACAGACTAATGTTATATCTTACAGACTAATGTCGCATCTTACAGACTAATGTCGTATCTTACAGACTAATGTCGTATCTTACAGACTAATGTCGTATCTTACAGACTAATGTTATACCTTACAGACTAATGTTATACCTTACAGACTAATGTTATATCTTACAGACTAAAGTTATATCTTACAGACTAATGTTATATCTTACAGACTAATGTTATACCTTACAGACTAATGTTATACCTTACATACTAATGTTATATCTTACAGACTAATGTTATATCTTACAGACTAATGTTATACCTTACAGACTAATGTTATACCTTACAGACTAATGTTGTATCTTACATACTAATGTTGTATCTTACAGACTAATGTTGTATCTTACAGACTAATGTTATATCTTACAGACTAATGTTATATCTTACAGACTAATATTGTATCTTACAGACTAATGTTATATCTTACAGACTAATATTGTATCTTACAGACTAATGTTGTATCTTACAGACTAAAGTTATATCTTACAGACTAATGTTGTATCTTACAGACTAATGTTGTATCTTACAGACTAAAGTTATATCTTACAGACTAATGTTGTATCTTACAGACTAATGTTGTATCTTACAGACTAATGTTGTATCTTACAGACTAATGTTATATCTTACAGACTAATGTTGTATCTTACAGACTAATGTTGTATCTTACAGACTAATGTTATATCTTACAGACTAATGTTGTATCTTACAGACTAATGTTGTATCTTACAGACTAATGTTATATCTTACAGACTAATATTGTATCTTACAGACTAATGTCGTATCTTACAGACTAATGTCGTATCTTACAGACTAATGTTATATCTTACAGACTAATGTTATATCTTACAGACTAATGTTATATCTTACAGACTAATGTTATATCTTACAGACTAATGTTGTATCTTACAGACTAATGTTGTATCTTACAGACTAATGTTATATCTTACAGACTAATGTCGTATCTTACAGAGTAATCTTACAGACTAATGTTATATCTTACAGACTAATGTTATATCTTACAGACTAATGTTGTATCTTACAGACTAATGTCGTATCTTACAGAGTAATCTTACAGAATAATCTTACAGACTAATGTTATATCTTACAGACTAATGTCGTATCTTACAGAGTAATCTTACAGACTAATGTTATATCTTACAGACTAATGTTATATCTTACAGACTAATGTTGTATCTTACAGACTAGTGTTATATCTTACAGACTAATGTCGTATCTTACAGAGTAATCTTACAGACTAATGGTATATCTTACAGACTAGTGTTATATCTTACAGACTAATGTCGTATCTTACAGAGTAATCTTACAGACTAATGTTATATCTTACAGACTAATGTTATATCTTACAGACTAATGTCGTATCTTACAGAGTAATCTTACAGACTAATGTTATATCTTACAGACTAATGTTGTATCTTACAGACTAATGTTGTATCTTACAGACTAACGTCGTATCTTACAGAGTAATCTTACAGAATAATCTTACAGACTAATGTCGTATCTTACAGAGTAATCTTACAGAATAATCTTACAGACTAATATTGAGAACACAGAACATTAAACACAATTTCAGCAGCGTGCTTTTTTTACAAAAATATCGTGGGGTGAATAAACAATATGCAAAGATGTGTAGGACTGATAAGTCGAACAGAAAAGAGCGGGAAAGGATAACAGGGATAACACATTTATTTTGAGAGACAAGTGCAAAAGGGAAAGAATAAAAAGTTCAACAGATATACAGGTAGGCAGATGCACAAACGAAAAAGGCAGACGGACAAACACATATATTAGTCAAATACAGACAGACTCATTCAAACAGACTATATTAGACTGAAAGATCCGACGTTGTGAGCATTTCACTCATTCTGTCGATTGTAGGCACCCACAAATACGAATTATTCCGTGTACCTTAATATTGACAAGTTGACGGACGGACGGACGGACGGACGGACAGACAGAGAGACAGACAGACAGACAGACAGACAGACAGACAGACAGACAGACAGACAGACAGACAGACAGACAAAGGCAGGCAGGGAGGCAGGCTGACTGACTGACTGTCTGACTGACTGACTGACTGACTGACTGACTGACTGACTGACAGCAAACACAGATATGCAAATATAACTTACCGGCCTTGTCTTCCCTAACCATTGACAACAAAGTTGGAAACCAATCAACTATGTGCATGACGCTGCGAGGAAGGAGGAGAACATTATCTGTTACAATGTTTGTTTCTGAGTCACAGTCCTCCAATTCTAAAACTGTAGTGTAACCATATTACAACACACTGTATTTTGAACGTGTGTGCTTGCTTAGAGTTAATATCATCACAATAGTCTGTGGTGACATACAGACCAACGTCAGAGTGAATCAATTGAAAATAACAATCAATCAAGTTATAGAGTCGAATACTTACTCATTATTTACATAACCGGTTTTCATGATAGGACGTCCATATAAAACTGTCGGTACACGAGTTCCTCCTTCGAACACCGAACCTGTTCCGCCTTTCAGAGGGTAATTGGATGTCTGAACTACGTTTGTATCACCACCACTCTGTTGACGAAAAATAGAGATGAAAAGTTTATCAAAATAAAAATAAAAATTACCGTGGTACAAATAGATGCAGGCCATCTAAAAAAAAAATTATTATATATATTATTCAAAAGTGGTGATGGAAGTGTCCTTGGCATGGATCAACTCTTCTACTATAATTATAGCGCATGGAAATGCCGATTGAATGTAATAGCTCCCCCAAACTAGTATATCAATCACACAAGTATAATAGCACGACGTTACCACTTATATCTCGTCAGGCCTCATAGAAACGTTTTGTGTGCGTGTGTGTGTGAATGTGGAGTGGGGGAGAGACAGACAGAGAGACAGAAAGGCAGACAGTATAATACTTACAGTACTTGAGAATACTAACAACGTATCTTCCCATAAATCTCTTTCCTGGAGTTGAGACTTGACGTCATCAACAAACATATCTAGCGCTGATATCATACCTACATACAATAAATAGAAAACATAAATTCATCCCAGTGAGTGGTCGATGAATAAATGTTCTTCAGGGGGAGGTAACACAATGTCGAGAAGTTTCTACGTTGACTACAAATAGTGTACATGTTTTGACAGATATTACAATATAGAATTGTGACAAAAAGGTAATGTCGTTTTAGATTGAATGTAATTGAACTGTACTGAACTTTATTCCATCTGGCAAGAAATAAATGATAAAATCCGTGAAAGTGATGAGAAAAAAATGACCAACAACGTTTACAATACGAGAGTTAATTTTACCCCTTGTAATTTAGTTTGTATACGGGGCATTATACCGGTAAAAACGAGACCAATCATGACTAAACAAATGGGTTTTTTTCTTTTTCTTTTTTAAATATGATTTTCCTTTTGTCAGATTTTATACCAAGTGATATGAATATCTTCCAAACAACACATTAATTTATAAAGATAACGATGGCTGGGTTTATTTTGAGGTCGACGACCTCTGCTCTTTATCTTAAAGGTGAAGAGGAACGAACAAACACAACAATATCATAATTTTTTTACCATAGCGATTCCTTTGTTCTTCATTTTCGATCTCTGAATACATATTTCCAAAGCGTATAGATTCCTGAAATGATAATAGACTGGTATATTTACATGTTTGTAAAACAACAATGATAAACGGTTAGACAGATTATTGAGATCGTTTTCAAAGCCTTAACCCACCATATACTAGTATTATGCCATAAATGTTCGTTTAAATATTAAGGATGTGTGCATATATTTCCTCTTTTCCTTTCCTTTTTCCATCTGAGCCTGAGACCTAACCAACATTCAGAAAATGCAAAGCGTTAACATGTCAATATACAACAAATTAATTAACAGAGAAAATTGGCGTTTGAAAGGTAATATTAATATAATGACCGTTTATGACTTTTCAGTCGTTGTATGAATCAGAACATTATGTCTGTCATAATCAACGTCATTTTGAATTTTATTTGAATGTGTGGATTTGTTTGTTTGTATATGTATTTCAACAAGGTAAGACATGTAAAATATGGGAACAAATCAGTTCTGGAAAAAAGTGTTCGTTTTGGGATTTGCCGAAATAGTATCATTGTCACCCATTTAACTCAGTGCACGAGTATCCTGATATTAGAGACATATATTTTATATCATGATTTTCATCCATTTTAACCAAAAGTACATAGATGTGAGCATCTTAAAATTTGATTTCATGTTCACAAATTAATCAAAATGATGTGAACATCCACACTTAGAACTCATTTAGCTCATTTTGGGAAATGAATGAGTGACTCACCTCGTTTGACAATTGGTACATATCTACTGATATCATCATGAACAATGGATTCTGTGTATTGTAACCACTGATAATACGGCCTACTCTTCTAGACAACAACTCCTGAATAAAAACGTATGTTGAGTCGTGATATTTAGTATTAAGGTAATTGTAGAGTAAAGAAGGATAAATTATGTGTAATCTTGTGCTTACTGAAGTATTACTTACACTGACCATGGAGATATCTATGTGTACCGCCATGAATTGACTATAGGGATGACAAAAGTGTATTTATTTAGGATGACCTTGGAGATATCTATGTGTACCGCCATGAATTGACTATAGGGATGACAAAAGTGTATTTATTTAGGATGACCTTGGAGATATATATGTGTACCGCCATGAATTGACTATAGGGATGACAAAAGTGTATTTATTTAGGATGACCTTGGAGATATCTATGTGTACCGCCATGAATTGACTATAGGGATGACAAAAGTGTATTTATTTAGGATGACCTTGGATATATCTATGTGTACCGCCATGAATTGACTATAGGGATGACAAAAGTGTATTTATTTAGGATGACCATGGATATATCTATGTGTACCGCCATGAATTGACTATAGGGATGACAAAAGTGTATTTATTTAGGATGACCTTGGAGATATCTATGTGTACCGCCATGAATTGACTATAGGGATGACAAAAGTGTATTTATTTAGGATGACCTTGGAGATATCTATGTGTACCGCCATGAATTGACTATAGGGATGACAAAAGTGTATTTATTTAGGATGACCATGGAGATATCTATGTGTACCGCCATGAATTGACTATAGGGATGACAAAAGTGTATTTATTTAGGATGACCTTGGAGATATCTATGTGTACCGCCATGAATTGACTATAGGGATGACAAAAGTGTATTTATTTAGGATGACCTTGGAGATATCTATGTATACCGCCATGAATTGACTATAGGGATGACAAAAGTGTATTTATTTAGGATGACCTTGGAGATATCTATGTGTACCGCCATGAATTGACTATAGGGATGACAAAAGTGTATTTATTTAGGATGACCTTGGAGATATCTATGTATACCGCCATGAATTGACTATAGGGATGACAAAAGTGTATTTATTTAGGATGACCTTGGAGATATCTATGTATACCGCCATGAATTGACTATAGGGATGACAAAAGTGTATTTATTTAGGATGACCTTGGAGATATCTATGTGTACCGCCATGAATTGACTATAGGGATGACAAAAGTGTATTTATTTAGGATGACCATGGAGATATCTATGTATACCGCCATGAATTGACTATAGGGATGACAAAAGTGTATTTATTTAGGATGACCTTGGAGATATCTATGTGTACCTCCATGACTTGACTATAGGGATGACAACAGTGTATTTGTTTAGGATTTTTAACTTATAAAACAATTCTACTAGCTTTTTATTGTGAGAAAAAATCGATGTGAAACAACATTGGCCAGTTCTTGTTTGTAGTTCGATAAATTGCACATAGCAAAAATTCAAATGCGTCGAAGGTTTTGTCACTTAGCTGACATTAGAACAATAGAAAATGGATAGTAAAACTTTCAATAGAACAATTTGATGACTTGAAACAAAGGAAAATTTTGATGTGGTGACAATGCCAAGGTCGTCAGCTTTGTTGATATATTATTGTTCATACTGAATGGAATAATCAAGGTAGATTCTGTATGAAAACAATAGAATTAATGTGACTTCCGTTAACGTGGCCAGGAAATCACAGTGTACATTTTTATCTTTTATTTATGATATATGTAGAACGTCTGTCCTATTCATTGACAATTCTATGAGGAGTAAAATTCTTATTTAGTTAACAATTTAAAGTATTTCATACATTCATGTCACGCCCAAAGATGACAGTACAAATATGTATATGCGGTCGTTGGGGGGACTTGATTTGACTAAACTTTGGCTTCATCTTGCAGATACGTTAAACTTTGTTTTAGGATAAGCTTGGACAAGACGAAAGTTAGTTAGGAGGATGGGAGTGTTACGCCTTGATAGTGTAGTATTGTAACTTTCACTTGTTGAGAATATGTCTTTTTTCAGTGCCTTGCTGTATGTATGCCAGTAGCACAATAAAGCAGATCAAAGTGGACCATGTCTCTTCGTGGTGTCACTTTGTACGCTATACGATCCACAATAGTTGTACCTCTCCTAGAAATTCCCACAATAGTTAAATGGTAACGAAGTGGAATTTATTATAATTTTTTTATCGTACGTACAATAACAAACCTTTAATTTACGATGTGTTTTTTTTTAGCTTTTTGCAATGAGTTACAAACAAGAACTTATATCTTTGCTGTATCACAACGTTCAAATAGGATACACATCGTTTTATAAATAAAAAAATCCAAGATAAATACCCATTTGTCATCCAGAATGGCAATTTTAGCCATCACTTGCTACTAGTAGAAGTAACACCTGATAGTCTGGCAATATATACCGATTCGATGACGTAATCTATTGAACGTATACTACAATGTCAAGGAACCCCCTATAATGTTATCAACCCCCTTACTACAAACGACAGAAGACGACATTTAGTGTCATCGAAGATTTTTACTGATACGTTTAATCATTTGTTTTATATCATTACTGTTTTATTTTGGGTGGGTTTTTTTTGGAGGTGGGGTGGAAAGCCCTCGAGTAAAAAGAGAATAAATTATATAAATTCAATTTGTGTCACTGTATAATTCTCTATATTTCTCATATGTTCATTAAATGTAAACAAAGACGACCGTTTCTGGTTTACATGGACATGAAAAGTCTGTTTTTGAACATTTAGCTTGTGATCACAACACTAATTAGTATGGCTACTTTACATAATTTATGTATGCAAAATGAGAGAATGTTCCACAGAAACTTGTCTAAAATAATTTACATACGATTTTCTCATAGACAAACATCAGTTAAATGTTCCATAGCGAAGTGACTATGACCAAGCTTACTTACGTTGACAGAAGTACCGTTTTCATAGCCAACTACGCCTGTGTGATCGTAAAAGTTTAACCCGGCCAGTCCTGGAAAAGAAAGCGAGGGTTTTTAAGGATGGTGACTAACTGGTTGATTAGAAGCTCGGTTTGCCGACACTTCGAATTATATCTTTACTTCAAGTGGCGGCCATCACCAAAGCGCTTTGATGTCTTTATAGAGTGATGTACAGTGTTACAGCTATTCATGGGTCATGACGTCATAATAGAAGTAGTTTAAAATAGTACAAGAGCAATGTCTGTTTTGCTCGAGGGTATTTGTTTGAAAATGAGCACAGTATTATTTGATGTATATTTGAAGCTTTAAGTAGCCTTACTCATAAAATCTCACCGGATACATTCAAATAATGGATCGGTCGGTTGAATATAGGGGCAAAGAAAGAGAGTAATTGTGTTTGTACATCTTGGTGATGATTTCAATTCAATCAAACTTTTAGCAGTCTTAGTAGACTTAGAAATACTAGTTAAAGTCAGAAAGACACAGTGAAACTTTGGCTTTATTACAGTCCCTGTATTTCAACGATAAACGATAATTTTCGCCAAGGAGCTGTGTTTGCGGTGTATCTATCTTGCTACCGTTGATGTTACATTGTAATTTCATTTTGATCTGATATCAGTCAGACCCAAAAAAAACACAGTTTCGCTGTGGACATGAGAAACATAGCAATATAAAGTGTATCCTTTGTAATATTTCAGTTCTGTTCTGTGTAAGTTAAACTGTGTGATATTAGACATATTAATATAATAAACTTGTCAATTTCAACACAAATAGCTTCAGAAATCTACGTCTAAAGTTTTCGTCCTTTCACTTAGGACTTCATCAACTGACTGAAGTAATTACTATGCACTAAAACAATTTTGAGTAAAGACTCAGAAATTCCATTTAGCTGGTACGTCCTAGGAACGGAACTTGGACCAAAACCGAATCGTTAACGATATCAACTCTGCAACTATTTAATGACAACAGCTAAAATAGCCACATTTTTTTGTTTTATAATAAAGTTTGCTAGAGTCCCATTTTATCTGCTATTGTAATTTTTATTCTTTTTATTCGTAATTTGTTCCTAATTGGCTGTTATTATTTTTTAGTACATGTATCCTAAAGAAAGTTTTCTGTTTATAATTACCTTGTTAAACTTTCTAACAAATTGTAACAGTTGGTTTTCCCTTTGTATGTGTTTTTAACCTCTTTTTAGAAATTGTTTTAATTTACTAATTTTACCTGGTGTGTGTAAATTGTTCCTTGTATGGTATGGATCACATATGTACCTAAGTCCCATATACATTTTTGTATAGTATTTTTTAAATTTTCGTTTAACTTATTGTGCAGCGCTTTTGAATATCTTTTTCTTTTATAAATCGCTTTAGAAATAAAACACATGTTAAAACGTGAGATGTTTAAAGCCGATACGTTAAAAGTAAAGATTTATTTGAATAGTAATTGCAAGAATAGAGTATGGGATATCGTAAACCCATCCGTGAATCCGTAAAGCAGTGACTAAGCTAAATGTCACACGTATCAGTGGATCCGTAAAAGGGTGAATCATCGTCGTAAACGTCGTTAACTTGCCGAATTACTGGACGTCACATACCTGTTAATGGCTCCGTAAAAGAGTGAGTAAATGTAGATGTCTTGTGGAAGTAATAACCATAGAAAGTGTCAAATCCTCGCTTTAATGACGTATCTTCAACATCACATATACCTAAGTCCCATCTAAATTATACAAAACATCACATCAACATGTTAGTAGAGTAAATGTTGAAATAAAAAAAATGAATTTTTTCTTAGATTGCTAGGACCATGAACTAGATTATTTCTAAGTGGACTATTTGGGGTTCTCATCAGAATTCTTTTATTATAAATAGTTTTATTATTTTCGCAAACCATTATGTTAACATCTGTTTATGTTTCTGGTGAGTCTATCGATAACAATCAATTTTTGAATTCTTTTTAGACTAGGTCATTTCTAGACTGTCGACAGTCGTTCGTACCTTTTTGCTACGTTTTATCTCAAACTAAAACTAAATAGTGAGTGGGTGATGAGTGGATGGATGGGTGGATGAATGAATGAATGAATGAATGAATGAATGAATGAATGAATGAATGAATGAATGAATGAATGAATGAATGAACGAACGAATGAATGAAGATAAAAAAGACGATGTGACCTATAAAAGCCTACTAGTGACTTGAATTGTGGTTACTGAAAGACATCACTAATAAGTCATATATGTTATTAGACTCACTCGCTATCATCTAGCTTCATTGAATTCCATACTCTTATCACTTATATAAGTTGTTTACGTTCAGAAAAATGCAACTAATGGCCTGCAAGAAGTCATTTCGAACAAAACTGTTGCTTAAAAGGTGTAATGTTATGACTCCGTGTCATATGCTTGGCATGTATCAAGAGACAAAGAGTTTGTGTTATATTTGAATGTATATTTATAGCCATTGTTTATGGTTTATTGTATGCACATACATTTGTTGTATGGAAATTTAAGTACAGCAGGGAGGTTCATGATTTTGTTCAGTTGTTGAAAATACGGTGACCCCTCCCCCCCCCGCCTTTATTCATTTTGAAAAAATTATGACCCCCCCCCCCCAACTTTGAGTCCCAAATTGAGGTGCCCCCCACCCCCCGACCGTAAAAACTGATCGATCACTTAGGCCTAAATTGAAATTTTCCCAACGTATTCTATTTATACATGGCAATTTGGTGAAAACATTCAGAAAATTATATATCTTATTCGTTATTCTACCCCTTTGCAATATGGAGTCAGTGTTGTTTACGCCACACTTTTTGACAGAAAAACATACGACTTTCCGGAGTGATATCAAATAAAAGGACTGAGGTACGCCGTGACAGGGCGCCCCTACACGTCGTTCAACCACGTGAGTCTAGCTAGATGATAGGCGTGACACATGATGTCATATCTTACAGCGGACCAATCAAACGCGTCTACTATGCGTTTAGAGCATAAACAAGCTAAACATTTTATCCTGTAGAACTCGGAGAACTGTACACTCCTTATACAATCTGATATCAAGTATCATCAAATATCGACAAAAAACCTTGACTACTGACTTGCCAATCATGTGTGTAGTATAACCCATCTCCTTCAATTTCTCTGGCAGGATATATTGATGTCTTGGCAACCCTTCTCGTAGAACAGTATCCCCACTATCATGCTGAAAGAAAGAAATGTATACAATATATTATCTAATGAATTCTATGCTGTTATTTGTAACTATCAAACTATATGGTGGGTGGGTGGGTGAGTGAGTGAGTGAGTGAGTGAGTGGGTGGGTGGGTGGGTGGGTGGGTGGGTGAGTGAGTGAGTGAGTGAGTGAGTGAGTGAGTGAGTGAGTGAGTGAGTGAGTGAGTGAGTGAGTGAGTGAGTGAGTGGGTGAGTGAGTGAGTTAGAGATGCTGCGTAACATACATATATACTAACCTGAAACCCAGTCTTAAAGGGATATTGACCAGTCAGTAGAGCAGCTCGTGACCTGCAATATATATATATATATATATTATCGTTTCAAATTGGTGTTTTTGTTTTCCCAACATACTAAAATTAACTTTAGATTTCAAACCGTCAAAAGTATTCTTTTTCAATTTAGTCTGATTTATATCGAAATTAGTAAACAACTATCCTTGTCTTGGGATTGCGATAAAGTTAGTTAATGTATCAAAGGAAATCAGACTTGGCCACGCCTTGATATCTCACCGACAGTATTTTCCACTTATTGAAGCATACTATCCATCGCTTGCAATTGACTAAACTCAAACCTCGTATTAAGACATAACATCTACTGTGCAATCAACTGTTCTACCACGGCCAAACGATATTAGTGTAATATGATAGACGGCAAGCATCAATATTATCCTATACTAGTTGAATCGATGGTTTGTGTAAATAAGCTCAGCTAAAATGAAAAATAGATGACTCCAAAATTACTTCTATTTTTAGATGAGCTAACTTACGCTGTACCAGTGGGTTGAACGTAGAACTGGTTTAAATTAATGCCTTCGTTACCCAGTAATTCCAGGGTAGGCGTCTTCACATCCGGGTTATTCCAACTGACGTCATTCCAGCCTAATGGAAATAAGAATTAAGCTGTCTTGTTAGATGTACTTAGCTCAGACAATGTCACAAGGTCACGACTTATTTTGTACAAAGTTTCTGTCGGTAGAGTGAATATCCAAATATGTAAATGTACGATATTCAACTTGAATACTAGTAATTCGACCGAAGAGATATTCAAATTTTCGTGACTAGCATCAGAATGATAGTAGTTAGTTAACTGAAATAAGTCTGTATTTTGTACGTTGCTACGAAGGCACCTACTCAGTTGTGTCTGACACGAAGTGATCCTAAAGTCCATGATATAGCGACAGATAAACATTACGAAGAAACTGGTCAGAATGTACATATACGTTGACATCATATCAAGACAGTGAATATATCAAGTCAAAACGTGTGTCTTTAAATGAAGGCAAATGTGAGTTTATTTTGTTCAATAAGGTTTATTGACTTCATCTCAAAGTATTATTAGGTGCCACAACTGTTATCTCGATGCATCTATGATATACGATTTCTCGTCGATTAAATGGAGGAATTTTACGTATTGCTAGCATCTGAAACCAGATATAACTGAGACTGTTATGTGAATGTGCAGTGGAAGTTGATCAGTGTATGTGTCAGTCGGCCGGTCACTGATGCACCAATCACTTATAAACTCACTCACTCACTCACTCACTCACTCACTCACTCACTCACTCACTAATCAGTTCGTCTACATCGATAAGTCGTTATGGTAGTTGAAATCTTGCATGTTAACATACTTCACATGTTACAAATCAAAGGTCAATACTGTCATTGTGTATCGCTCTGTTTAATAACTATACACCATACAATTCCTAACGCTATAATAAACATAAAGTCAAAGGATGATATCAATAACACAAGAGAGTGATTACGTCACAGCTCAGCTATTCTATAGACAAACTTTATTTCCCTTTCTTTGTCACTGATTCCGTAGAACATTGAATAAAGTATCGTCATTATCCATACAATACTTCCTTTTAATTTATGGCACTATTTCATTCCATGTGAATAGATAAATCGTTCCGGAAGTTTTTTGTTAGTAAACTACAATCATGTACCTTTTTTGACATTTTGACAACTTGTCTTGTATTGTAGTATTGAGTTACATTGTCATACAGTTTATACATGCAACATGGTGTGACTCTTTTGAGTACAAACTAATTGAAAACTAGTCATAATGTGTGTATGTATGTATGCGGGTATGTGTATGTATGTATGTATGTATGTATGTGTGTATGTATGTATGTATGTATGTATGTATGTATGTATGTATGTATGTGGGTATGTGTGTATGTATGTATGTATGTATGTATGTCTGTCTGTCTGTCTGTCTGTCTGTATGTATGTATGTCTGTCTGTCTGTCTGTCTGTCTGTCTGCCTGTATGTATGTATGTATGTATGTATGTATGTATGTATGTATGTATGTATGTCTGTATGTATGTATGCAGGAGGGCGGGTGAGTTGATGGGTGGATGTGTAGGTAGGTAGGTAGCTATTACGTATATGCGTACGTATCACAGTATACCATGTAAATCTCCTACCTAGACCGTCTATCAATATGAAAACTATGTGTGGTGATTTGGTGTGTGACGTCATCTCAACATTCTTCAATTCTAAAACGCTGCTCACTGAAATATACAATTAATTCGGTATAAGGTTAAAATTACATTAGTATTCAAAATAAACAGTTGTCTTGCAAACATATAGAAAAAATTAGCTCAGAACAAAACTAAGATCTCATAATGGCTGCACGGCTAAGATAAGATAAATGCGTGAGTGTGGGATTGAAACCATGTCCTTTAAGTAACTTTTAGCCCGTGGTTTGCCTGAACACACTCTACACATGAAACGGCACATGTATAGAGTATGACTTATCACCTGAGGTACGTTGTTCTATAATATAGCATATCACAGTAGACAATATTGGTCATATCACAGTACACAATATTGGTCATATCACAGTAGACAATATTGGTCATATCACAGTACACAATATTGGTCATATCACAGTAGACAATATTGGTCATATCACAGTACACAATATTGGTCATATCACAGTAGACAATATTGGTCATATCACAGTACACAATATTGGTCATATCACAGTAGACAATATTGGTCATATCACAGTACACAACATTGGTCATATAAGAAGCAATTTACCATCCGCATTGATGATTCAAGCTGCGATCAAGTTGACCCTACATCCCATAATTGAAATATGAAACAGCAGTGTGTCTCACAAATAGTTCAAATGAAAACAGGATATGGATTCTAAGTATGTCTGGCGACATTCTAGCAATTAATAGAATTTGCAAACTTGGGAGAACGAATAATCAAGATTAAAATGTTGTGTTTGTCCTCGATAACAGTAAACGTTATATTTTCCTATTTTCTAATCTGGCATTAACCTCTGGTATGATACTGATGACCTCAGAGGATCGACCAAGGAAAGTTTGCGAAAATACAAGATTAACAAAACAAGATACCGGACACATAGTACAAAAAGTTAAATAAAAATCATCGATAATATCAAATCTATTTGTATAAACTGAGGCTAAATTGTTTTACAAATTTGATATATCTGTCTGCAAACTAACTAAAAGAGCTGAGAGGTAGAATTAAATGATATATGCGTGTACGAAATTATCAAACTTAGTTCCTTTTCATTTTATATTTCTATAATTGGCACCAACTTTTCCAATTTACCATTTAGGTAGTTTCCGTATTTTCCTTCCAGGAATTTTTTTTCTCGTACATCGAACATTGTTATGTACGGCACAAGGGGCGCCTAGTACATCAAACATTGTTATGTACGGCACAAGGGGCGCCTAGTACATCGAACATTGTTATGTACGGCACAAGGGGCGCCTAGTACATCGAACATTGTTATGTACGGCACAAGGGGCGCGTAGTACTATTGAAGTGCGTACGCGATAAAATTGAATCATCAAATAGTGTTTATTTTTCTGATCGGCTTATCTATATTTTGATTAGATGAATTGTGATAGTTGACCTCTGGTTCAATGTCCAAGGATCAACTGAAATGAATAGAATAACAAAATAAATTTAACTAAACAAAAAAAAAGAGTCCAGTTATTTTTTTTATTTGTGGACGAGGTTGGGCTAGAAACTCGCTAATATCTGAATGAAGTATGTAACATAAACTGGATAGCACAGTAGTTAGTGACATAGAAAAATGTGACATTGACATGGCCTATAGGAAGTCTGTATCCATGTTATCAGATGACATATCCACTATCGACATTTACAGAAATCAATACGGTACAATTCAATCTTAAGCAGTAAAGACAAACAGAACTAAAATGACAAAAAGACTAAATTTATGTGAAAAAAAACATGATGAGCTAAATGGAATTATGAACATTGACATAAAGAAAATAGAAGTTTAAGTTGAACTTTATGATCAAACAGGAGGTTCACATTGCATCAACTTGAATGCGTCTGATATATTTCTGTCTATAACATTTTACGAAATCTCTTTGAATAAAAAATCCACATAATATACATCTTTTAAACAATAAATGTGAGTATTGTCACAATTACATAGAAATGTACTCACCATTTAACATAAGGGCTAGGGAGATAACGAGTAAAAATACAGTCAAAGTAGCTGCGACAGCTGCAAGTCGCCTTTGGTGGGTAATAACATTTAGTGAATCGTACTCCACTGATTTGCGTGGTTCTGGTTGTTGTATGCCAACAACGATAGCGTTGCCGTTGTTGATATTTTCTTCACATCTCAGCGGCTGTTCTTGCTGATTAACGATTAAAATAATTGTAATTAATACCAGCTGATTCATCAACAATCATGTGTACCTATTCAATTCATGTTAGAAAAGCAAGTTGTTTTTCAGCTATAAATACATGTATTGTGCTCGCCACGTGTCGTGACAGTGTTGGGTGAATGAATGCATATGTTACACATTACATCGTTGATGTGAACTTACAAAGTTAATGTATATGTTTGATAGTGTTGCATTCAATGTAAAATTTCCACTAACCTCTTTTTCTGGGTCACTGTCGATGAAATTCAATCCAACATGGTTTGCTTCAGTATGTGTCACAGACATGTTATGTAGAGAAATGATGGCTGGTACAAGACTTCATTCCAGAGAAACACGATCGCTTTTACAACACAAGTGTTATGAACGTAGTAAAGCCAACTCTTTGACCCCTAAGTAAATAGAACTCCCTATGTCATGATTGCCATTACAATGTTATTTCGTGAATTTCCACATTTCTAGGGCGTCCTGTGAAACTTCGCCTCCAGTATATCTCCATAACAACACATTGACTACTCGTTAGTAGGGTAACCAGAAACATAATTATACATACACCCGACTAATTAAAAGGTATTATTAAAGATTATAACAATTCAAATAATAATGTTACGGCAATTATAGTTTCGTACATCAACAACCCGAGTCGACATGCATATGGGTATTCGACAACGTTTTGTCATTTCAGATATGTGAAAGTGTATTACACAGCTCGGTATATACACTTCATACAAACCGTGTGAATTTAGAGATAAACGTATACGTGTCGACTGCCATATACACCATGTCCTACTACTCCTTCAGTCTATGAAGATAGAATAGCTACCTCCATGTTCAGATCTAAATGGCCAACTCTTTGCACTCGTCGATAGGGCGACGTGGTCTCGTATATTGCAAACTTTGACGCATACAATAAAACATCTCATTCTTAAACTTTCAGCTCAACACTATCAAATGTTTCTGTTTTAATAATATATTCATACTATACATATATAATGTATAAGCATTGCATAGTGGTTTTAGTGAACCAGAAAGTGAAATTGTAATTCAGAAGTCTTTGGAAAAAAACAACGAACTCTTTTTTTTCGAAACTCTATTTTGAACGCCATTCTATTAAAGTTTTGATATACACATACAAAAATAATTTGCATACAATTTATGCGATAAGCAACTACACTAGTGGCGGGAACTTGAAATTTCACATTCACAGTAATAATGGACTTAAATCATTCAAATTATCTGATGTAGATGTCGACTGATTGTTCATTTCAAGTTCATTGCCTTTCCAACATTTCTCTTGAGTTATCCTCTGTTATTAGTTAACGTTCTGGTGGTGTTGGTGGTGGTGGTGGTGGTGGTGGTGGTGGTGGTGGTGGTGGTGGTAGTAGTAGTAGTAGTAGTAGTAGTAGTAGTAGTAGTAGTAGTAGTAGTAGTAGTAGTAGTAGTAGTAGTAAAGACATCAAAACAGAACGGAATTGGGCCATCTAAATACATTTGAATCCTGAAAAAAAAGAATCAGCCATATTGCATTGAGTGGGACATCACCACCAAAGCAGCGGCGCACACACGATATGAAACAATATAATTTGTACTTGACAGAAAAACGACGCATAGTCAATTAAAACTGCAAGAAAACTACGAAGCAAAGGATATTGACTTGGTTTCGAAAGTCCTTTCACGAGAATAACAGTCTGTTTAGGGACCGGTCAGTTTCTTCGACCGGGGGGGGGGGGGGGGCGGTGGATTGGTAGGGGGGGGTCACCCTGTTTTTTGAAATTGGCAGTAGGGGGGGTCATGCTGTTTTGAAAATTGTGGATAGGGGGGGGGGGTCATTGTGTTTTAGATTGTGATGGAAGAAAAAAATCCTTTCTACAATGGCATATAGCCTTGTCTGAAATGTGGTACATGTCAATATTTGTTCTTGTCCCTGTTTCTTACATGAATTCTTTAACATTACTTATTAGTTCAAACCTAACTATACATATTCATATACATGTACCGGTATTACCTACCTACCACACTAGTTACAGAACATGTCATGTAAAAGATTGGCTGTTTCACAATCAATGCTTCGCTTATATTGCAGTTTGGGGCAAAAGTGAACTTGAAGGTTTTGTAATGGTAATTTTCATAGATAGTTTATAAATGAAGTTAATCTAAATTGTTCTACTCGTCATGCTATTGACACTACAAATCACCACATCTCATCAGATTCCAGTTACTATTATACACTAGGTATGACCACCTAAAGTTCTCTAACATACCGGTGACTTTATTATACATGCAATATTAATGCCCCTATATACTAATGTTACGTGTCCATTTTATGTGATATGAGAAACTCATTTAAAAACGTTTTACGTTAGCTTTTCGAAGCTTGGAAATATTACCTCAAAGGTTACGAATAACCTAAACATTGCCTTTACTCAAGCAAAAAACTCCATATCTGCCAGGGGGAAAACCCCAAGGACTCCCTCACCCTCAGAGGTCACTCATACATTCAACCAACAATCAGATGCACCAACAACTTTTTTACTGTCATAATGGTATTAAACTTTTCTTAAATATTTTCACCCTATTCTAATTTGATATGATATTGTCTTTTCAAGATCTGAAACGTTTTCCAAGATAGTCTAAAATTGCCTTAAACTCCAAACCTCCCCTACCAATGATACTACCTTTATAGATGTGCTGAACTTTACTACATGTATATAATGATGCCATTTAAACTTTTTAAGAACATATTTCAACCCTTAGTGTAAGTTATAAAGAAGTTTCTGATACTTGCTGTCTTGTAAAGCATGGATTAAGTTATTGCTTGAAAGGGTCTGAATAGCCTAAATATTGGCTTTAAGAGTAAAAATCCTCCAGGGTTTCTAGAGGGAGCCCCCTCAGACCCCCCACATGAGGTGGACATATCCCAGTCTCAAGCTCTTCCCCTATTACTGTCAAGATGCTATCAAAGTATATTTCAAAAGTATTTCAACCCTATGTAGTTGCTTCTAACATGTTGGTGTTGTCTTGTAAGGCTTGGAAATTATTGTCTGAAAGGGTCTGAATAGTCTCAAAATTGACTTTTCAAAGTTAAAAACCTCCAGGGCTTCTAGGGGGAGACCCCCTAGGACCCCCCCCCCCCCACACACACACACACATGAGGTGTACACACCCTAGTCTCAAGATCTTCCCCCTACCTCTTACTGTCAAGATCCTATCAAATTATATTTCAAAAATATTTCAACCTTATGTAGTTGCATTTTACATGTTGGTGCTGTCTTGTAAAGCTTGGAAATTATTTTCTGAAAATGTCTGAATAGTCTCAAAATTGACTTTTCAGAGTTAAAAACCTCCTGGGCTTCTAGGGGGAGACCCCCTAGGACCCCCATAAGAGATGTACATATTCCCTTCTCAAGCTTTCCTACCTTTCACAGCCAAGATGCTATTAAACTCCTTTTCGAATATATTTACCCTGTGGAGTCAATAATTATAAATATGATAGTGCTAACCCGGGATCTTATAAAGTAGATGCAAGACAGTCAAGCAGTCCACACTGAGTCACGATAAAAAATACCTGTCATGCGAATATTATATATGGGGGGGGGGGGGTCATCATGTTTTAGAATTAAGTGATAGGGGGGTCAGCCTGTTTTTGGTTTTACAGATAGGGGGGGGGGGGGTCAGTGACTTTTTGTCGGCCCGATTTAAGAATCCACCCCCCCCCCCAGGCTGGAGAAACTGACCGGTCCCTTACATCACGATCCGTGATTTGGATTTGCAGTCTCAGTAACTCACATATCACGATTTAGACAAATTACAAGAATAAATTCTACCTTGCCGACAACATCAGAAAACTTCCATGAGAAGTAGACCATGCATCTCCCGATCCAGCAACAAAGACAGCAAACAAACGACCAATACATGTATCTTATATGAGTAAAGACCATGGCAAGCTGAAACAGTTGCTTAATTATGGCAAACTCTGAGTCACAGCTTGTGAGTTCTTAGTTGCTTAGATTGATTTATTTTAATCTCTCTCTCTCTCTCTCTCTCTCTCTCTCTCTCTCTCTCTCTCTCTCTCTCTCCATTACATATATCATGTAAGTGTATTTTGTGTGCTGCCTCCAACATCAAATGAAATCTCAGCCACAGACCGTGTCACTTTATTAGATTAAAATCCGCTTGTTCAACATCATCGCAGTGTGTCGAAAGTCAGTCCTCTTTACTCAACTCATCGTTGGTGGCAGCACATCTAACAACCATCATACCAACCATTCACTCAACACATGCGTCTTGCGGACAGCAATTTTATTTCATTTTTTTAAAGAGGTTAAAAATATTTCCTATCAGATGAAAGTCATAACAGATAAATACTACCAACGCTATCATACACAAGTAGTACATTTTATATTGTTATTATAATAATGGTTTATTGCTTCTTAAGGCCTCTGACCTATATCGCAAAAAAAAAATTACAGTACTAGTTTACATAATCTCACGGAAGTGTACAGAAAACAAATTAGCAGAATTCCTTTCTTAAAACATCTGCTCTGTATACATGCGCAGCCAGATTTAGAATTACTGGACCTTTGTTTGACGACATAAGTGAATAAAACTTTTCAATAGTAGGATTTATATATGACCATTCTGGTAAGTACTTTTGTCTGAGATTTTGGTACAGGGGACAAACTAGAGTAAAATGGTATTCATCTTCAATATTTGTTGACATACATATTTTACAAGTGCGATCTTCGAGATCAATACCCAAAGCACGGCCCTTTTCCACAGCCAGTTCGAGACCAGAACTTCTAAGGCAAGCCAATGCTCGTCTGAATTTTTTAGTTTCCATTTTTAACATAATATAATCTTCTGACTGGAACAAAAATTTAAAATTTCTATATAAACGTAGTTTGTCCTTAGAACACACATCTGTTCACCAGTCCTGCTTAAAAATATCCACTGTTCTGGTCATGAAGTGGCATAGGAAGATATCAAAGTCACCAATATCAAACCTCTCCAAAACCATATTCAAATAAGACATCTGACCTGTGTTGCCCACGATACCTTGTTATTTCTATCGAGTTCAATAGCAAAATTATAACACTGCTTTGCTACTCTATTTTATTTGGTGGCATTAGTAAGAGTTTATACCAATATGACAAAACTTTTTTGATTGTATGAATAGCAATTGGAAATCTGCCACAGTCCCCCAGTACACATACGTCAGGTGTTGACGACTTTACACCTAAAAACATTTTACAATACTTTAGCTGTACTCTTTCTGCAACCTTGCAATATTGTTATTCCATATATATATATATATATATATATATATATATATATATATATATATATATATATATATATATATATATATATATATATATATATATATATATATCAACATTTGGTTTACTTTTTCCTCATCAGATCATTAGCAATCACACACAGGAGCAGTGATGACGGGTTACGAAAGTGCCACTTGTCCACCCTCATGGATCATAGACAGTCGAGAGGCCCTATGTATGGATATACTCATGTACGAACGAACACAATCTTACAGTATCACTTTCCAAGAGACCAAATATGTTAGTTTTGAAGTTTTGTTACTAGTATGGTGTGACAGTAATAGCCTTCAAATATAAATAACACAAACTTTAAGTTAAAGTTATTAGTTCTTTAACATCCTTGGTACTTTGTAACGAAGGTAACAGTGTGGGTTTCCGATTCTACCTAATTTTCCGCTATCGCCCTTAAGCTTAAACCTTGTCATACAGTTTGGAGAAAATGTCAAATAACTCAAAACAGACATATATAATGACCCAAAATTTAAAAGTTCACTAACGACCTTACGTAATTTGATAGGTATAGCAAACATACATTATTTGACGTAGTCTAAGATTTATGACGTGTCATTGACTTTAGAATCACGATATCAGTTGCATGACTTCACTAAATGCCATCACTTTAAATTACACGTGTAACTTAGACAAATATCCCAGTAATTCACTTTTATGATGCACTTTTAATGAATGCTTAATACTGCAACTACTTACGGCCTGATTAAACGAGAGACGCGTCGTTGACTTGAGAATCTAATGATCAATCGCTAGATGCGAACATAAACGACGAGTCTCTGGGACGTACCTATGGGAATTGGTTTAGTTTACATTCTTATCGATATTTGCTAGCTTCACAAGGGCTCTGTCACAGTGAGTAGTTGTAATTATTGAAAGTACATTACGTAACTCATAGCTATAATTACTTTGTACAAACTTTTGCAAAAATAATGACAATTCAGTGAAGTTGGGGGACTGCGCCATCAACCATAGAGTGAACAAGAGTGATCACATGACAGGTTGCAGTCAAAATTAAGTCGTCAGCTTCTCAACAGCGCCCTCTATCATGAGTTAACAAGCGTGACAGTGTGCAGTCAAAAGCCCTCAGCTTATCAAATGATGTGTGTATTAGTACTAGTGATACATTTAGAAGTTGTAAATTGAAAGTAAATTCTGAAATAAGTAACATCATAAAGAAATATCATTCCTTATCTCACGTAGTAATTGTAATACCCACAACATTTTCCAATCATCCAACTGGTTTTGGCTGACTAAACAATACGGCAGAAAAGATTGACACTTGGCATAGTTTTCTGAAACTCTTCGATATTAAGTAATGTTCCCAGGGTTTCATTATCCAGAACAGGACACCAAAGAACACGTGAATCTGAAACAAATAACAGAAAATCGTGTATCAGTACCCAAACGACAGATCCCTCTCCCCCGAAAATGTTGTATTCGTGTACTAAGACTTGTAAATATCTTATTTGTATGAAGATTTTGGAGTGGCAAGTATAAAAGAAATGTTTACATCTACGTATACAAATGTGTAATCTATTTTTCATTTACTTACTGGGTATTCATGAGTAATGGCATTTGCCATGCCAACATATGGCAACTTTAAGATAACGTTACCAATAACGTCTTTGTTTCCAAACCATCTATATTCAAGTTGTTTGCTTCCTTGCGGTTGATACTGTATTTCTACGAAGAAGTCTCCTGTCGACATTGTACTGTAAAATAAAGAATAAAAATCAGACAAACAGGCGGGCGGACGGACAGACAGACGCACGTACCACACACACACTCATTCACACACACACACACACACACACACACACACACACACACACACACACACACACACACACACACAAACACACACACACACACAAGCGCGCACGTACGCACACGCACATACATACATACATACATACATACATACATACATACATACATACATACATACATACATACATACATACATACATACATACATACATACATACATTCATACATACATACATACATACATACATACATACATACATACATACATACATACATACATACATAGAAAAATAAATGCATAAGGAACTAATAAACCAGTCCGTATATATAGCTGTTAAATCCGACGTTTCGAATAAATATTCTTTTTCAAAGGAAAAATAGGCGAGACAGAGAAATGCCAGGTGAAAACCCAAACATTTCTACATACATACATACATACATACATACATACATACATACATACATACATACATACATACATACATACATACACACATGTACATACATACAGACAGACAGACAGACAGACAGACAGACAGACAGACAGACAGACAGACAGACAGACAGACAGACAGACAGACAGACACACACACACACACACACACATACATACATACATACATACATACATACATACATACATACATACATACACATATACACGCACACATACATACATACATACATACATACATACATACATACATACATACATACACATATACACGCACACATACATACATACATACATACATACATACATACATACAGACAGACAGACATACATACATACATACATACATACATACATACATACATACATACATACATACATACATACACACATGTACATACATACATACATACATACATACATACATACAGACAGACAGACAGACAGACAGACAGACAGACAGACAGACAGACAGACAGACAGACACACACACACACACACACACACACACACATACATACATACATACATACATACATACATACATACATACATACATACATACATACATACATACATACATACATACATACATACATACATTATGATGACATACAATTTTATGAACTCACTGAATTTGCGTTACTTGTTGGACGTAGCGAGACAGTCCCATATGTTGGTCATTTACCACAACAATATCACCTATGTTTAAGGAATCCGATGTCACCTTGCTGAGAATCAATAAATCTCCCTGGTCAACCACGGAATGTTCCCTTCTGTGTTGGAATAGAAATGTTATTTGAAATTTTAAAAAAAAACGCATTTCATTGGGTAATTGAGTTTACCTAATGTATGTAATCACCACATGTTGGCGGGATGTTCCATTTTGACGTTTCAGATTTCAGTTCATAAAATTACTAAATATGGGGTGGCAGCCCAAGTTAGAGTCATTGCTGCAAACACCTAATCTTTGCTTTGAGGACGATAATTTGCTATACCAATAACAGCCAAGTCTTGGGCAAGAAACTACTCTACCAAAACTAATACCAACTCTATGTGCTATTGGCAAATATATTTATATACACATATATATATATATATATATATATATATATATATATATATATATATATATATATATATATATATATATATATATATATATATATATAATATTATGATTTCCAGTCTGTACCACGCCCCCACACGACCAATCTGATTGGTGGAACTCTGCACCTAAAAGCACCAAAGTGATTCCTTTCAAGTGAGGTTCCACTTCAAACTTGCTGCGTCGATTCACCATGTATGCGCCTCTATACGACTTCTAAAATGGTATAGTTAGTAACGTAAAATCAAAGAAGCGTTTTGCCATAGGGGTAAATTAGTTTTCAACAATTGACATAAAGTTAGAAATGCAATTCCAACCATTGATACTTCAAGATTATTATTATCTAGCCAAGCTATAATACACTTTACCTGGATTCTGTGCTATATTGTATTCATAATAAATGTATGTGATATAGGAATGTTTGTTTGTTGAGAGAAGTTTCAAAACTTACTACCAAACTAGAGAGACTATAGAGTTTCAATTAACGTCACGTGTTTCATGTCTCACACTAGGTTTCTTGTTACATTTTACGTAAAGCAAAGTCATGTAGACACTATGACACATTTTATCTCACTATGAACACAAATCAACATCACTGTCAGATAAAACAAGGTCGATTCAAGCATAACATTGTGTGTGTGTGCGCTCTTTAATTACTGTATTTTCTTAGTATAATTCGTAGCAAAAAACGTGTGTGGGATTTAAAAAAAACAAAAAAAACATTGATTGAAACTTTATAGTTACTGTCTTTCTGGTTTGTGTAGTAAGAATATTTTCCATAATTATAATTATACAAATTTGTGTTCTGGATGATACTGAAGCTGACCAAAACATGAACTTTACATTCGATTTTGATATAATGAACTTTGGTATTTGCTGAAGATAAACTATGGCTGACATTTGATAAATTATCCACTAAATTGTCTATAATTACCTATTATTTTAGATCGTTTATATCTATCAATTCACTCGCGGTGAACCTAAATTATAAGTTATATTGAATGTTGTGGTCAAGAAGCTTATCGAAGTCAATTAGTGTACAACATTTCAATCGGACTGACAATTCACAGACACAGACACAGACACAGACACAGACACAGACACAGACACAGACAGACACAGAAACATACATGACACACATACATACATACATACATACATACATACATACATACATACATACATACATACATACATACATACAGACAGACAGACAGACAGACAGACAGACAGACAGACAGACAGACAGACAGACAGACAGACAGACAGACATACATACAGACAGACAGACAGACAGACAGACAGAGACAGACAGACAGACAGACACAAGCACGCGCGCACGCACACACACATTTCATCATGCATATATATATATACATATATATATATATATATATATATATATATATATATATATATATATATATATATATATATATATATATATATATATATATATATATATATATATATATATATATATATATATATATATATATATTTCAGTTCATTTGTGTTTAAACACGTACCTTGGTCCAACCACAAAGCAAGCATGGTTTACAACTTGCCATACAAATAATATCATGAAGAAATCAATGATCTAGGGGAAAAAGAGAAAAATAAAGCTTTTTAAAACCTGTAGTTTACATCTACCAATTTCTAAGATCTTCGATGAGTTTTTTTCAGGACCCATGAATAATAAAATCACGTAAACACGATAGACTTATTAGGGTATTCCAGTCATTTTAGAGGCGCTATACGCTATACAGATTATTACATGAACACCTATATTAATAGATAAGACGCTCGGCAGACGCGATTTCTTTGAATTTTTGAAAGCAATTTGAGAATGAGAAAACGTATTAAGCGTGAAATAGCTAGGTGCATACCTTTATATAAGCAGCAAGATGTACTATATTAGGTAAACGACCGCTCCTGAGGACTGATTTGGTTGAAATTAGGAGCAAAATATTTCGTGGCCCCTTTCAGACCATCAGAATTTTCGCCGCCCCCCCCCCCAGTTTTCTCTCCAGCCCCTACTATAAATTCTGATTGGAGCCTTAGTTTTGCATGCATGACCCACCTTGTAAGTTTTAGCAAATCTAGCACTTAGACTTTTCGATGGCAAATAGAGGTGCCTGGTGAACGGGGAAGTACCTTGGATCGTGTTGGTCGTCACGTGACATATTTTGACTAATCACAGTTGTACGCGTGTACCAGATGAGTCATGCAATCGAGGGGCCTACCAAACGCATACGGGAAAGTCCCCCAAGATATTATTAATGTCCACTTTACTTGTGTACATTAGAATCGAAAAACACAAGGGTGTTCATTTTAAAGATATGAGGTATAAGTATACACGTCTGTCACCCGTAGGAATAAAAGGTTTGTCATTTTTTGCCGAGAATGCTTTCATTCAGGCCCTAACGTTTTAACGACAACCCACTCTGATTTGTTCGTTGTCTTACGTTGCATGATACGATCTAAATCTGTAAGAAATGTACCAGAATAAAAACGTAATGCTACTAGTTCGCTTTCAATGCTTCAATTAGTCTTTAAAAAGCTGTCACGTTCCTAGGTTTATGTCTACTCTCAACGATCTTTTCTTTTTGTTAAATTTCCATTTTCTGTTTCACTTTTAGCGTACCCAATTCCTGGAACAAGTGTTATAGCAAGTTAATTTCTGAGTATTACATACACATTGGCTCTGTGTGTATAATACAGTTGTGGTTGTGTTGTGACGCATTTGTTAGTAATACTAGACGGACTGGAACGTTCCGTTACAATAGACTTTTATAGTGGAAAAATGTCCTACGACCGAACGTTTTGAATGCGGGGAGATGGGAGGGGTGATGGTAGTCCATTGTCCAGGAACTGGAAGAAAACTCTACACCAGTGGTTATTTTAACTTATCACTATTTTCATTATACTCATAAAAACCGTGCGTGACAAAAATAACGATAGCCCCTACTCGACGGTCTATTTTATGACTGATAAAGTTGTACTGCGAAAATCCACATCGACTTTATAGTTGATCGCTCAATAAAAACCCCATGGTTGCAAACTATTGTGACCAGCTCCATTTCTAGACAACGTGTGATGAAGATACAAACTTACCATTTTGTCGAATTGAAAACCAAAACCGTGGCAAAATTTAGTCTTGAGCTTTACACTTGAATCCCAAATCTGCAGCTTTAGCTGTTGTAGGAACGTCTCAGAGATGAGTTGTTTGTTTGGGGTTGAGTGCCAATAGCGAGAGTCGTTGCGCATCAAATCGTTTACACTAAAGACTATTGTGCAACACCCCCACGGTTTATATACATTGTAAGTATAGGGAATCTCCCCGTGTCGCATACTTCTAAAAATAAGTTCACGCGCATGCTCAATTTGATTGCACTGCGTCTACTGAAATCATTCCTAGCTCTTTACAATGGCGTGCTTTTATGATAAACGAAAATAACCATGGATACAATATAACAATACTATTGTATACAGTACTATAATAGTAATATAATATAATAACTACGGATACAGTATCAATAATATAATACAATAACTATGGATACAATATCAATAATATAATATAATAAATATGGGTGTAATATGATGATAATATAAGGGAGTGTACAGTTTTAACTTCCAGGGGGGCCGGAGGATTTTCAGGGGGCCACCAATTTTTCTCAAGAAAAATTAGGGGGGCTAAACAAAAATGTCACTATTTGTTAGGGGGGGGCACAAAAAAAACCTAAACCTGAATGTCAGGATGGACAAGTGCCAGATATATATATATGAAATAAAATATAGGCAAAACCCAACACTTGACTGTGCACAATGTCCTACAGAAGTAGCATTTAACATGGATTGATGATAAAACAGTGCACAAACCTATTAAATCACAATATTTGTATTCAGTGAAACAAAAATTGACCGGCGACTCTGCCACTTCTCAAGGTAACTTTCCCATGAAATTGTGTAGGACTTGTTTCATCACAATCACTGTCTGAGATATCAGCCGTGCTTGAAGTTTCAGAGTTATCAGAAAAACAATAATCACTGTCTATAACACTTATTATAGCATTTTCACTTTCAGAGTCACTACTATTTGTATCACTGATGTCTGTAGTTGTAGTTTGAAGTTCATTTGCAGTCACTTTTCTTGACCTAAATTCAGGTGTTCCAAGGTGTTTTCCATTTGCACTGCAATTAAAAATGTGTTATTTATGAAGTGTTTAAATTAATAATAAATGATTGTGTGACCAACCACTGCAAATTAATCCTAAAATTTGAATATGTTCACATGGAAAAAAGTTTCCTCATGGTGCAATTTTGCACTATTTTTTCCAAACCTGTGATAAATAAGTAATATATATATATTTACTTGTTCATTTATTTGCTAATTTATTTATGTCAGTGATGGGCTAAAAATCCAAGAAAAAGTGTAGCCAGACCAGTAGTCTATTCTGTCACCCCTCAGTTGTAAGTAGACATCCTGTCAGCCAATTTAACTTATAATAGTCTTTATTTGTGATTTTATGAGTGTCCATGATTCAACAACTTTGTGCACTGGTTCAATTCTGAAGTAAGTATAAATATGGAATAAGTTAATACATGTAGCAACTGCTGGCAAATCTATGTGTTGCTGTATCTGTGTTTCATCTGTGCGTATTTTTGTTAGTGGTTTCAGGGGGGCCATGAAATAAAAACAAGAAGTCTTAGGGGGGGGGGGGCAGATAATTTATACCAGTTTTTGTAGGGGTGGCCACCAATAAAAATCCCTTGCTTCATTAGAAATCCTCCGGCCTCCCCCTGGAAATTAAAAATGTACACTCCCTAATATCATATTTGGATATAATAAATATGGATATATTCTATACTGAATAATTGAACTGTACTAGTGTTATGAATGACATACAAATATCAGGAATGACCTATACTTTTAGGTGTGGCATAGATACGTCCTAGCAATCTTGACAAAGTAGATGGTGTTTCAAAAGACAAGTTGATATTTGATTTAAGTGTTTGCTTTGACACTTTAACTGTTTACTGTACCATTGTCGTTGTGACAGAAATAAGCTATAAGCTCTAATTGTAGATTACATTATGTATTTATATCGACCAGTGTCGCCCGGCGTTACTCAAATTACAAGACTTAGTTCTATTGAACGTCTTATTAACATAGAGGTGACATCCCAGGACAACTGACATCCTTTCTCACATCTTAGTATGTTGTAGAATGTCACTCTTCCTAGATATTGTTGAGTACCTCTAGATCTACTATATAATTCCCCAGACTGATAATTAAGACGGAGTCGTGTCACAACAGTCGAGATACGACGGTTAAGTGTCTTGGATGCGTTAACACTGAGGCATTGGTCAGTTTCTCCGGCATGGGTGGGGGAGGAGTCAGGTTCACCCCTGCCCCCCCCCCCCACCTTTTAATTCTAAAACATAATACCTTCCCCTCAATATACCAAATTTACATGACAGGTAATGGTATTTGATCGTGATTCAAGAGTGGACTACTTGACTATGCCTCGCAAATACTTTATAAGATAGCATCATATACTAATTTATCGACTGCACAGGGTAATTATATTTTTTAAAAAAGCATCTTGACAGTAAAAGTAGGGTAAAAGCTTGAGATTTTAATATTTACACCTCTAATTGGGGTCATGGGAGGTTTTGTGACACTTAAAGCCATTTTTAGGCTATTCAGACCCTTTGTTTTCTCCGGAACTGTCATATTTTGATGCTCAAGAACTAATACGAAATAACAGGCGATACTAAAGTTTTGATACAACACTCATATTGGGGTATCAGTTTTGAGAGCACTAAATATTTTCGATCACAAAGTTACCGTGTGTAACAACACTTTTGCCAGCGTTTTCGCTACGGCAAAGTACGCGGAAATGTCACAAAATCACTTTAAGGGACCGGACAGAATTTACGGCAGGGGGGGGGCCTGGGGAGAAATTGGGGGGCCAAGAAAAAAATGGGAGGCTTGAAGGGGGGCCATGAAAATTGTCATGGTTTGAAAGGGAGGCCGCGAAATATTTTGTCATTGATAAAAATTAATATGTTAGAAAATTTAGCATTGCATGAGATAGCACTTGATATCGCCTTTAATATTGAATGTCTACACTTCCATTTATGTATTAAAATGGAAGTGTGTACGTTTGTATGTACCTATTTAGTGAAGCATAAAAACACTACTCAAGATTAATTTGATACACCCTGAATTACTCTTATATACTCCAAGTTGTTCACACACACACACACACACACACACACACACACACACACACACACACACACACACTTACACACACACATATGTATACATACATACATACATACATACATACATACATACATACATACATACATACATACATACATACATTTTAGCACTGTGGAAACAGGTTCAGTGTGTAATTACCATCAAGGATACATATGTATATATATATATATATATATATATATATATATATATATATATATATATATATATATATATATATATATATATATATATATATATATATATATATATATATATATATATATGGTAATATACTACCATAGGACCTGTAATTTATGTGATTAAAATGTGACCTTTTGGTGAAAAATACAAAAACGTCTGGCCAGATTAATTTAGATAGGTGTTTTATTTCTTTCCTTGACACTATTCTTGAGTTTCACTCTCAGACTCACTAGAGTCTGAAGATGTGAGGCAAGACTTGTCTTTCTTTCTTTCTATCTAAAACCAGTGACATTAAACTATTTCCCTCCTCAGCATCATCAAATGCATCTATCTGTACTAAATATTGTAAAGCATTTAGATGTCTTCGTGGTGTTAAGTGTTTTTTCATCAGTGACTTTGCACTAACTTTGTCAACGCTGTCTGGATATTGATTTTCAGAACTGGTGTGACATTGTTGGTTCATTTGATAGGTTGCGTAGCTATAAAGTATTTAAAACAGATTTAACCCTAGAGTCGTATCTTACGATTGAGATGAAACCTATCTTTCGTTTAACTTTATTAAAGTTCAGAGTTTCTGCTCACAGTCTTATGATTGAAAAGGGCAGACATTTGGGGATCCAACACAAAGATAGGTTATGTCCAGTGTGCCTGGATAGCATTGAAGATGAGAAACACTTTATATTTATTTGTCCTCTTTATGAAGAACTCAGAGAAAAGTATATTCCCGCAATCTATATAGACAAAGCATTATCTGATTATAAATTTTTGAGGTTTATGAACAATCAAAATCCTACTGTTATAAGAAACTGTGCAAGATATTTATTTTATGCTTTCGAAAAAAGATCACTATATTTACAAGACGTTGAATAAGAACAAAAAATGTTCTTAATTGTCGTATTATATTCTTTGAATCTCCCATATTATGTTTTGTATTATATACTAGCTGTACCTTTGACCTTAGACGTTATCTTGATTTCTCTTTTTTCGACACTGTACATTGGGCCAGTGGCCAAAGTACTCATTGATTAATAAACATTATTATTATTATTATTACACTAACTTTGGTAGTTGCCTTCTGGCCGTATTTTCCTACAACCTTATCCACAAGTTTCTCACTAAAAACAGTTAACAACAGTCTTTTTGCTTGATTTATTGTTCTTTTCTCTTTCCTTCTTCTTACTTTTATTTTATTTTCCTTCTTTCTCCTTGTCTTCCTGTATCGTTCGCTAACAACAACTTCATTCTGTGGGAATCTTCTTGCAATGATGTCACTTGTATGAGAAACATCATTTTGTTTGGCTTTCAGTAAACCAAGCCAATGTTTCAGAGTATCAAGTTTACTTGTTATATATTTGTTTTCACTACCAGCTCACTGTGATTGTCATCAAACAGTTCCCTTCTCCTGTTTTCTAAAAGATCATGTAGTTCTTCTAGTCTAAGACTTTTATGTGAATTCTGAAGATCTTGTAGCACCTTTGTGACTCTGGTAACATCCTTCACATTCAGATCAACAAGCAGTGTAACGTATCTGTTCACAAATTCACTATCTATCATTTCGATTTGTTTTCCTAATTCTGAATTTCTTTGCACTTTCGTGAAGTCACAAATGGCTTACATTTACATGTGTATTGGTAATGCATTTGGTGTAGGAAAGTGAAAGCTATATTTGTCAGACCTCAGTGTGCATAAAATCCTTAGTTTGCTAGCACTTCATGACATCACAAATGTCTGACATTAGATAGTTATTGTGTTATGAGTATAAATAGATATTTGAATACACTATGTAGGTGATGTGATGTCCTTAGATACTCCCCACAAATGTCCCCACTACAGTTTTTCACAAATCACGCATGTGAATTTGTGTTTACCCTGTGTCTGTGTTTCTGTGTATGTATCAGTGAATGACAGTTAAAACCACCACATCAAATGCCTTAGTATTAAGTGATGACTACTTATGGTGTCTGGTTGGGAAATAAACAAGATTATACCACAAGTGTATGATTACATGTATGGTCAAAATGTTTTATTTTGTTTTGTTTTCTAAAAAACTTCCTCTACAACTACTAAGTTGTTTGGGCTGAATATAATACTAGTACCAAAAGAAATATTACAGTTGTGCTACAGTAACAAAAAAAATTGTACTCTTTTTAGTTATTGTAGGGGGCAGGATATTGTGCACTTTTTTTCTCTTTTCTTTCTTTTTTTTTTTTTTTTTGGGGGGGGGGCATGAAATCTTTATACTTTTGAAAGGGGGGGCTGTGAAATTTTAGTCGCAGTGGATGGGGGGGGCAGGAAAAAAACCAAGTCAGAGATAATTTCTCCCCAGCGCCCCCCCCCCCTGCCGTAAATTCTGTCCGGTCCCTAATGTCATTTCGTTGTTATTTAAATCTCCAAATATCTTACTGATGGTTTTGTCTCAGTACTCAGTTCGAACTAGATTATATTTTTCGTGAAATCTGGGCGTTTTATGAACGAAAATTTGGAACGTATTTTGAGTAATGATGTGTCTCCGCTATCGGACAGTACATAATTATTTCTGTCTTTAGGGACCGGTCAGTTTCTTCGGCTGGGGGGGGGCGGTGGATTGGTAGGGGGGGTGTCACCCTGTTTTTGAAATTGGCAGTAGGGGGGGTCATGCTGTTTTCAGAATTGTGGATAGGGGGGTCATTGTGTTTTAGATTGTGATGGAAGAAAAAAATCCTTTCTACAATGGCATATAGCCTTGTCTGAAATGTGGTACATGTCAATATTTGTTCTTGTCCCTGTTTCTTACATGAATTCTTTAATATTACTTATTAGTTCAAACATAACTATACATATACATATACATGTATTACCTAGCTACCACACTAGTTACAGAACATGTCATGTAAATGCTTGGCTGTTTCACAATCAATGCTTCACTTATATTGCAGTTTGGGGCAAAAGTGAACTTGTGACTTGAAGGTTTCGTAATGGCAATTTTCATAGATAGTTTATAAATGAAGTTAATCTAAATTGTTCTACTCGTCATGTTATTGACACTACAAATCACCACATCTCATCAGATTCCAGTTTCTATTATACACTAGGTATGACCACCTAAAGTTCTCTAACATACCGGTGACTTTATTATACATATATTAATGCCCCTATACTAATGTTACATGGCTATTTTATGTGATATAGGAAACTCATTTAAAACGTACATTTAGGTTAGCTTTTCGAAGCTTGGAAATATTACCTCAAAGGTTATGAATAACCTAAACATTGCCTTAGTATCTCAAGCACAAAACTCCATATCTGCCAGGGGGAAAACCCCAAGGACTTCCTCACCCCCAGAGGTCACTCATGCATTCAACCAACAATCAGATGCACCAACAACCTTTTTACTGTAATAATGGTATTAAACTTTTCTTAAATATTTTCACCCTATTCTAATTTGAGATGATATTGTCTTTTCAAGATGTGAAATGTTTGCCAAGATAGTCTAAAATTGCCTTAAACTCCAAATCTCCCCTACCAATGATACTACCATTAGACCCCCTAGGACCCCCCCCCCCATGAGGTGTACACATCCCAGTCTCAAGATCTCTCCCCTACCTCTTACTGTCAAGATCCTATCAAACTATATTTCAAAAATATTTCAACCTTATGTAGTTGCTTTTTACATGTTGGTGCTGTCTTGTAAAGCTTGGAAATGACTTTCTAAAAATGTCTGAATAGTCTCAAAATTGACTTTGCAGAGTTAAAAACCTCCTGGGCTTCAAGTGGGAGACCCCCTAGGACCCCCCATGACAGCTGTACATATTCCCTTCTCAAGCTTTCCCCCCTACCTTTCACTGTCAAGATGCTATTAAACTCCTTTTCAAATATATTTACCCTGTGTAGTCAATAATTATAATTACGATAGTGCTAACTCGGGATCTTATAAAGTAGATGCAAGACAGTCAAGCAGTCCACACTGAGTCACGATCAAAAACTACCTGTCACTCATGCGAATATCATATATGGGGGGGGGGGGTCATCATGTTTTAGAATTAAGTGATGGGGGGTCAGCCTGTTTTGGGTTTTACAGATAGGGGGGGTCAGTGACTTTTTGTCGGCCCGATTTAAGAATCCACCGCCCCCCCCCCCAGGCTGGAGAAACTGACCGGTCCCTTAAACCCCGCTGAAAAAGACCCCAAGGAAAATGCCAGCAATGATGGGTTTACTTTTTTGCAGTATTTTTCCAATAGTAATCGTCGAATAACGTGAACCCGTCAGAAAATTGTGATAGCACACACACACACACACACACACACACACACACACACACACACACACACACACACACACACACACACACGCGCGCGCGCGCGCGCGCATACACGCATACATACATACATACATACATACATACATACATCCATCCAGGGTGTACTGATTGATGCCATGATAGTCTGTAGCGTAGTCTCGCTTAACCAGACTCTCGCCGTTGAGGGCATTCGCATCCCAGCAAAGAGTATGATAAGCTTGCGGTCCATTGTAACCAACATGTCCGCTGTCCGAAAAAATAGGACAATGTTATGAATGTTTATTTTCATCAACTCTGTGTATATATTGAACAGAAATCATGACAGTAACATTATGGATAGCATCTTTGTTGGAGATTAATCAACATACTCTAGTGAATGTCATGTTTTTTTGGACAAGGGCATCTTGATTACAATGGAAGGGATGCTTTTTTTGTTAGAGGTTCTGTAACAGGACTGTACATAACAGGGTTGATTTGCTGATGTAAGACTCATGTAAGTTGAAATATAAGTTACATTATAAGACAAAGAACCCCAGTAACTGAAAGTTAGCCTTTTGATGTCAAATTTTGTCTTCCTCTTATAATTCCAGATTGGCCCGTCGGTTGTTCTACATCATGAATGATGAGATGCTAGCTAAATACGTTGCATCATCTGACAACGGATTTGCGATGTCAGACTTTTGTCTAAAAACAGTACAGACTAGTTCAAGAACAGCGAAAAGAAAGTCATCATTATTAACAAAATTTCGTCAGAAATTTCACGCAAGAGATAAAGCTAAAGATTCAGCGTCATCAGATGAAGCTAACAACATTAGTAGCCTAAAAGACAACCAACCGAGATATTTTGGGATAAGAAATTCCAGTAAGACACACAGGAAAGTTGAAGTTGGCTGGATAGACTATGACTTTGAAATCCAATCGTACAAGCAGGTCCGCAGTAAAAAAGGTGGCGGGACAAGATTTGTGTCTGTAAAAAAGACGTCTAAAAAGGCTGACCTCATAAAGCTTGGTAAGGAGTACTTCTTCCCTAATGGTATGTCTACAAGAGGAGCTTCCGAATATGAAGTTGTTGATCTCAAAGATATAGAGCAAAATACTGTTGATGACGAAAGCACTGTTGGCTATATGTATGAAAGGACTGGTTTTAAAATACTAAGGTTTTATTGTCTACAAAGAAAAAAACTGTTTCTAGCAATGAGCACACAGCAGCGGCAGGAGAGACCCTACCAACTTCAAGTGTGCGAGATTTCATCACAGTTTTCATTGGTTTTAAGTTTAGTGTGTTTGTCGTTTAGATCAGTGTTTTTCCAAAGATCTGTTACATAGAATTGTGCATACTTGTTTATGACAGCAACAAAGTCAGGATATAATTGTGATTTTCAACTTGTATAATTACAAAATTGTCAATGTTGTGATTGTACAAAATCATTGTTCCAGAAAAGTGATGACAAAATTGATGAAGAGAAGATCTGGTAATGTACTACCATATATCGGTAGTTGATAATAAAAACCAACACGTTGTTCTATGCTTAGTCTTTTACCTTGTTCAGTGCCTACTTTGAATAATGTGGCCATGGCCATCTGAAGCACACCTTGCATATTTTAAAAAGGAAAGCATCTCCAGGATATAGTGACATTTTGCTAAAGTGTAGAATCGAATGATGCAATAGCTCATAGCAAAGGCAAAGTACAAATGGACAAGATTATAAGATCAACTTGATGTTACCTGGAAATTACAAGTAAGTGTAGGTGTTGTAAAATCTTGAAATGGCTGTCCTCAACCTGTACCACGCCTGTGTTTTCTGGAGGTTTTTTTTTTACCCATTTATTAAAGTGTGGGGTTTTTTTTGGTTTTTTAAGTGATCACCAAAGTAGTTGGCAGATACTGGGTGGGTGGCTGCTTTATTGGTATATAATGCATTGGTATGAGAGAAATCAAGTTCTTGTGCCTTCAAAGGGTATCTTTGGCCATTGCATCCTGGGAGTCAGCAATTCTAATGTATTCAGTGGTTGGTTGCATACTAAATATTCATGGTTGCCATTGTTTATATGGGGTGCAGCATATCTCTAATATATTTCTTCTGACTCCCATGATGCAATAGCCCATAGCAAGAATACTCTTAAAATACACAAGCTGAACACTTGATGTTTCTGTGAGATCACAAGTAATGGTAAGTGACGACTCACTGTAATAAGCTTTTTGGTATTTTCTGAAACTAGTTCAGTTGATTTCTAAATAAATAAAGATCATTTGTACATTGTGTTATAAAAACTTTGTGAAATGTGTTAAATGTAATTATAAATGGAGGCCATGCTTTGACATGAGTGTACTTTATAGCACAACTCAACACTGAAATAATTCAGTACCATTATCTTATAAAATGTGTCTGTGAGGGATGTGTGTGTATGTGTTGTGTGTAAACAAGATAGTATGTCGTGCTCACAAGATAGTATGTCGTGCGCACGAGATAGTATGTCGTGCTCACAAGATAGTATGTCGTGCGCACGAGATTATTTTTTATTTTTTATTTTACAAAATGTCCCTTTAATAATACTGGCTTTTCATACTGTGATATTACAACGAAACAAAAACATTTACTGCAATATGTGAATGGAATGACATTTTGAGCGTACGTGCCTGTAATAACTTTAAAATAATTAGGTTTGGAAATCTGCCAACATATACCACATATTTGGATCGTTTGATATACATGTAAGCTTACGCACTGGCATTAATTTGTGCATGGGATCCACATCCACTATTTCTCGTGAGACTTCACAGTTTTCGTGATTTTATTTTTTTTCTCGAATACATAAAACAATGTTTAGAGTCGGCAGTGAAAAAAGTAGGAGGCGTCGAGTAACAGGCATTAAACAATTTTTTAGGGCTTATCAACATTTTGTTTTGGCCTATACAATAGTTTATACTGTGATATTCCAATGAAACAAAAACATTTACTGCAATATGTGAATGGGGTAACATTTTGAGCGTACGTGCCTGTAATAACTTTAAAATAATAAGGTTTGGAAATCTGCCAACATATACCACATATTTGGATCGTTTGATATAAGCTTATCCACTGGCATTAATTTGTGCATAGACGTGTCAGTGACTGAACTGATCACAGGTAGGTGAGAATTTGTTGAAGTTTGGTCCATTTCTCATAAAGACGTTTCTACAGTTAATTATGCTATATGTGATTGTATAATATCAAATCACTGGTCAATATTCAAAACTTAAATATTCAACAAGATACAAACTAGTCACTGTAATTAGATATAATGTTTGAATTTAAAGTTACAAAACCCATAGGAATTAGTATCCGACAGAAATATCCATGTAATCAAGTTAATTGTTAAATTAGCAACGAAATTATTTTTAGAAAATGATATGTGTCTGTTACAAGTACTACTTTACATGTTGGTTAGCAGAGTTTTTTGTTCTTACATGTGTGTACATTTTGTACAATGTCATTACTACCACAGCAATAATATGAACAAGATAATGGACGGTTTAAAAGAAGAAAAGTTGGTACTAGCTTGGAGACCAAGCTACCGGTACTGTTACACAACGTCCTGACTTTATTAATATACGAATGTGAACACATGTTTTCACAGACTTTTTTCATCGACGTGAAAACCATTTTGATACAATTTTAGATATTTAGTGAATGTCTGTATCGGGGCGGAGCACGTAGGTAGAGCCAGGGGAATGATATAGAATCTCCCTTGTATAACACAAAACATATTTCAGTCTATCTGTCTGTCGGTCGGTCGATTAGGAGACTATGTTTTAAACGTTTTAATAAAGGTTGAACGTAATTTTTTCATTTCTAGGTTGTTATTGGGAGTACTTAGTTCATTTACATATCTTGCTCGACAACAGAGATTACATAAAGCCGTTCGTCGTTCAAAATTGGACAGAATGGTAAGGTATAACCGCCGAAGGGTATTAGGAATATTTATTCTACTATTGGTTGGGTGTGGATTTAAATTTGGTTACGAGTTTCCTTCTATTGGCCGTGCAAAGGAACTGTCACGGGAAACTGTTCGTCACGGGTTCACATTTATTGGCCGTGCAAATGAAGTACCACAGGTAGCTGATGAAACAGATGCAAAAATGTTGCATCGTTCCAATGTGACATCACTGATTACTGTCAATACAGGTAACTACATCAATGTAACTACCAAAGCTAAATCAATCCACAACCGACATGGGTTCGTAAACGCTCAATTTCTCAACCTAGCATTTCTCAATATAACAAAGAGCTGGATATGTAATGTTGAGTGTCTTGGAATACTTTCATCGACTCTGTTCATAGTAAATGATATTGAAACTCATCAGCAACTAACAAGTTGGAATCCACAACTAAACGTAGTTCTTGAATCGTTCGGTACGTCTGGTTCTATGAGGTTTGGACAAGCCCAATACTACAGACATGGATTGTTCCGAGCTAAAGTTGTCAACGAACTCCTGAAACATGGAATGTCAGTTTTTAAGACCGAAGCTGATGCTGTATGGTTTGGCAACCCCATCGACTATTTTCAACGATATAGTAATGTCGATTTGATCATGATGCATGGTGGGCGGTATTCCAAAATGGAACCGTCTTATATGTTAAGCGGTGGTTTTATTTATCTGAATGTAACATCAAAGACGAAGTTTATTTGGAAAGAATTCATAGAAGAACTCGGAAAAGCACTGGATCTTTATGCTGATGTCGATCAGGAAAAGAAGCTCGGTGCGTCCTCAAACGACCAATACATACTCTCCAAAGTCATTGAGCGACACCCGGTACACGTGCAATGGTTACCAATCGATCATTACGTTAGCGGGATTTGGTACAAGGATAAAGATGTTCAGAACCAAACTCACCCTGTAGTAATTCAGAATAATTACATCATTGGAAACGATAAAAAGGAAAAACGTGCAAAGGAATGGGGTCACTGGTTTTTATCAGATGATAACAATACGTGTATCCCATGTCCATAAATCTGACATTACATGGCAATATAATTACTTAGCCCATAGACTAAATTCAAAAGAATAAGGATGTATAAGTCGTTATTCAGAGGTCCATGCTTCCACAGCGATCATCAGACGACTGATAAAATTGGGATTGTCAAGGTTGATAAATAGACTTAAATGTTTGTGTATATATTGCGTAAGAAGGTGGTCAGACTAAACTATTCATTGTGGAGGTTTACTTCTATAGTTGGCGAGAGAGTATTTACTTTGATGGCGACATATTGAGACTAAGGGAGCCTTCAGTATTTACAGGGGGCGGAGGAATCGGGAGGGGTCACATTTTACAAACCTGTTCTTAGGGAAGGGTCATATTTTGCATTGCAATATTTGGGGGAGGGTCATATTTTACAATCCGTAGTTTTGTGACAAATTGAATATTCAATTATTGTCAATTTGTTTTGTGTGTTTTGAGATGTAAACGTTAGATGAGCACTCAACAAGTACTTTATATGCCAAAATACAAAAATAAAAATACACATATTGTAAGAAATTATTTAATAAACGATGCATTTTGTTGAGTGTATCATCTCACCTTATCAGTCACACTGTCCGTGAATTTTGTAGTTAGAATATGATGGTGGTGGTGGTGGTGGTGGTGGTGGTGGTGGTGGCGGTGGCGGTGGCGGCGGTGGTGGTGGTGGTGGTGGCGGTGGCGGTGGCGGTGGCGGTGGCGGCGGCGGCGGCGGCGGCGGCGGTAGTGGTGGTAGTGGTGGTGGTGGTGGCGGTGGTGGTGGTGGTGATGATGATGATGATGATGATGATGATGATGATGATGATGATTTAGTTTTGAATGTCATAGGGAACACGGACAGTGATACATGTACTGACTCAAGTAGTAACAGTGAGTCAGATTAGAGTGACACTGATAATGGCAATACTGAAGGTGAAGGCCCTTCCTTCTCCGTCTCGGTGTGATAATTTACATTGTTCCGATGCAAAGGGTGATACAGAGTGGATATAATACAAATCGATACATTGAGAGTACAGAGTGGATATAATATAAATGGAGATAGTGAGAGTACAGAGTGGATATAATACAAATGGACATAGTGAGAGTACAGAGTGGATATAATATAAATGGACATAGTGAGAGTACAGAGTGGATATAATATAAATGGAGATAGTGAGAGTACAGAGTGGATATAATACAGATGGAGATAGTGAGAGTACAGAGTGGATACAATATAAATGGAGATAGTGAGAGTACAGAGTGGATATAATATAAATGGAGATAGTGAGAGTACAGAGTGAATATAATATAAATGGAGATAGTGAGAGTACAGAGTGGATATAATATAAATGGAGATAGTGAGAGTACAGAGTGGATATAATATAAATGGGGGTAGTGAGAGTACAGAGAAAGCTTTCATCGCCAGGACTACGGCAATAATATGAATTTTAAGTATTGGATAGGCTTTGAATTCAGTCAATAATGGTGTACAATTCATTCAATTCAGACCTGTTTTTCGATGAAATCGGCGGCGAAAGCACTGTGTAATAATTACCGTCATATTCTTTGAGATAAATAAGGATAACTTCAATACAAACTAATAATCCATTCCGACGAGATTACAGACATCAAAAGGGATGCCAAACAGAAAAGAAAGTGTACCTGCAAATTGTACATGAAAGATGACCGTACAAATTATGCAATGACGTCACAAGCAAACTAGACGTCAAAGCTTACCATCAACCCGCACTTTATGACACCTTTTTCAAAATTGATTGAAATATTTAGTCTGCAAAGTAATGAAAGGTGACCGAGCAAATTATGTAATGACGTCACATGCAAACTTGACGTCAAAGCTTACCATCAACCCGCACTTTATGACACCTTTTCAAAATTGATTGAAATCTTTTGTCTGCAAAATAATTTTGTTTGTGGTCTGTTGCAATCGTTGTTAAAACTCTGAATATATTTAAACAACTGTTCAGTGTGGGCTCTGATATGAAACAAGATGGCATCAAAGAATGGACCAAGGAAACCAACAATTCCACTTGAAATTCACTCTGACTTTGCAGTGCCAGTGTGTTTATACAACAATTTTCCTTTGCTGGGCCTGACTAACCGGAAAGTCATCGACAAAGTTCTCGACGTTGAGCTTAGGGATGATGACGTGTTTATTGTTGGTTATCCCAAATCAGGAACGAATTGGTTACAGGTACTATTAACTGACATCTGTAACAGTTGGGGAACGCTGCAAGGAGGGAATCATAGGCGAGTACCTTTACTAGAGGTGCCCACTAGAGCAGAGTTGGCTGGAATGGATCAGTTCGTGACTGCTCAGTCACCAAGGCTCGTAAAGAGCCACCTTCCCTATCATTTGTTTCCAAGGCAACGTCTTGGTAGTGGATGCAAAGTTATCTATATTGCCAGAAATCCGAAAGATCTGTGTGTTTCGTACTTTCACATGCTGAAAGGTTTTCGGTTCTTGACGGATGCAGACTGGAACGATCACTTCATTCGGTTTCTGAAGGGCAAGATGTGGTACGGTAATTGGTTGGATCACGTGACTGGTTGGCTAAATCATGTGCAGGATGATAACGTGCTTGTCGTTTACTACGAGAATCTGAAGAAGGATTTGGCGGCAGGCATTAGGCAACTAGCAGATTTTATCGGTCATCCACTTACTGGAAGCGACAGTGAACGTCTAGCGGAGTCAGGACAATTTAATAACATGAAGAAAACGGCCAACACGCAAGTCAACATAGGCCAACACTTTGATCACAAATCGTCACCGTTTTTTCGTAAAGGCATTGTCGGAGACTGGAAGAATATCTTCACCGTAACTCAGAATGACATGTTCGAAAATATTTTAGTCAGTAAGATGAAAGCAAAAGATCTGGAGATGGTTTACGATATGTAGTTGGGTGTCACCAATGTGTTTTATTTTCTTTACGACAATCATCAAATACCCGTTTCTTTCATACGAAAGTATACAACCCTTCAAATTAAAAGTTTAGTTTTTTATGTAATGGGTTTTATTGTCAACTTTGAGTGGATTTAGCAATTAACTTGGTTTCATGTTGAAATATTGTAATATTAATCACATTCACTATTAAGTTAACCCGTTTACACACACATTAAAATTTCATCTCTGTAACAGGTCCTTGCCGACCCTGTAACATTCACAAGGTCTATGTCAGTGAAGACGGTAAAAGGTTGTAACAGAACTGTTGCTACATACCTGTCAACAGAGATGTGGCTGCAGTACTGTATATATTGCTGTTGGTACAGATTTGATACATTGATGTGTACGCAGGCACAGTCTGCATATTTTCTACGCGTGCAATACATGTTTGTGTACATAACTGTACACATGGATGTGCGTACAGGTGTGCCACAGGCCTGATTTCCAAATTCCAATCATGTTATATGTTTGTACATGCATGTAAAACATTACTACAATCAAAAACAAGTTAATTGTCTGTGGTATAACCTCTTCGCGAGATATTCTTAGAAATCACCCACCCTTGTATTATACACGATACGTGTACGATTAGACTGAACAGACCTGCTATATGTATGTGTACGTGTATACAGTCCTGGAATCTGGCCAAATTTAGGGACCGAGAAGTTGTACACATATCACTGGATGCACATCCGTGTGTACACCCCTGTTTCAGTCATGTGATCACAGCGATGTATACCGTGACGGTCGGAAATTACATGTCCACCTGTACAAACATACCACTTGCATATCTGTGATTACAGCTCTAGCTCTGAAACCTCACCAGATTTACAGATCGTGTTATAGCACTTAGGATGTTACAGGATCTGCACAAGACCAGTTACAGCATAGACCCTACACATAGATCCTACACGAAAGTAGGGTCTATGGTTACAGGCATGTCCTATAATCTGCCTGTGAATTTCGAATTTCTAGCTCTCTAAAGTTCAACGTACAAAATGAGAGACATTGCGGAAAGATGAAGAATCGCGCCCTCTGGTGGTTGAACAATATAATGAATGTGACTTTAGATTCCTGTTTCTACTAGTGCAGTGGAAGGTGAAGAACATCTAAATTCCTGATTGATCGTAATGATCATTGACAGGATTAAATTACTTTAATCCCAGATTACATTTAATCAATAGATATACATATTAAATCTTTTAATTCATTATCTGTTATGACTTTACTCGGTAAAATGTATGGGATTGGTGAATGTAAACAAGTGGGGATAAATTTGGTAACATTTAATAGCATTGACTATGGGCCACAGGTACAAAGGCGAATAATTGCCTACGAAAGAATATTGCCATGACTGGTGCAGTGGTCACTGCCTCACTTCACTTGAATGCATGCAGGAGATGGTTGTACTTAATAAATTACTTTTTATTCCTGAGGATAGTTCGAATTATTTTGTTCTTTATGATCAATCCTGCACCCCGCACCCACATAAAAAAAAACTGAAAAGAATTCCTAGCCACCCTGTCAAGCACTGAGATGTACAATTGTACGGTGCATCGATACAGTAACACAAACATATAGTGACAATATAATCGCCTTCAGAGTCCAAAAAATAATTCATGTTGATGTTTACTTTGCAATTTGAAGTCTAACCTATGGTTAGATATACATAGCCAGTAGGACTTTTCCTTTAAATCTTTAATGTTGACAATGGGGATCACAATAATACATCAGATAGGAAGGTGTGGGATGGGGGGTTCGTGTCTGTCTCTCAGTGTATCTCACCCTCCATCCCTCCCTTCCCTTATGGTTATCCTTTTCCCGAGTTCAAAATTCTACTCTAAACCGCATTCTAGTCCGAAGGACAACTTGTAAGGTTTATCCTTGACATCAAAATTAATGTGCTTTATTGTTAAAATGTCAAATGATTCTGCTGTACTTATAATTGGTGAATGTGGGCGTACCGCACTCCCTTGTACAATGCTAACAAATCTTTATTTTTTCGTTGTGGTTTTAGTGCACCAGAGGTCTTTATTTACACAAAGAGTAAAACATTATTCTCTCAAGAATGGCATGATAACATAAACTCATCTCCCAAGCTAAGGAGTTATTGTAATTTTAAGACGCTCTTAGAATCTTAGCTTTATCATGTTTTTTAGTATTCATAAATCTAAGGTTGTCTTGGCAAGGTTGTATTGAAACCGGAGGAGAGGTGGAATTGAATTACAGAATAGTTGTAAATTTTGTTTAATCAACAGCCATAGTTTTATTGAAAACGAGTATCACGTTCTGTTTATTTGTGATTAATTTGTACATTTCTCTCACATATCCATACTTGCCATGTAAGGTGTAATCACATGAAATCACGTCTAGTCACACTAGGAGACGGACTGGACTAGTTTTTGCTAGTTTCCATTCTCTCTTTACCCTTTTACTTAGGAATGTGAAATATGTCTTCTTTTTCACTGATGTAACAAATGGGAAATAAATATATATAAATAAATAAATAAATAAATAAATAAATAAATAAATAAATAAATAAATAAATAAATAAATAAATAAATAAAAGTCTAAACACATTAAGGGGCGAGGTTAGAAGTTCAATATTGGAAGAAAAAACTTGAGTGCTTTAGTTAAATATAGCGCATTAAACAATATCATACATATTTAATTAGCGTGACTACTGCGATATGTGGGAATCTACATTACAACAATACATAGCGTGTCTAGTCAGTTAGTCACTACACTCGAAATAGACACATTGTCATAAATATTGTTTACCGCTAAATGGAAATTATGGATTCATTACACTGTTCTGCCCCACTAAAGGCTTGTCCCAAACCGTATTAATAAAACTGAAAATACGACAAAGTAGTAAGAAAACTACTCTTCGATTGAAACTCCAATACAAAAATACAAGACTATTTGACGAACATGTGCACGGGTATGGCAGCTAAGGTACAGGCTATGATCATCATGTGGGTATACAGCTAAGATATAGGCTATGATCATCATGTGGGCATACAGCTAAGATATAGGCTATGATCATCACGTGGGTATACAGCTAAGATATAGGCTATGATCATCATGTGGGTATACAGCTAAGATATAGGCTATGACCATCATGTGGGTATACAGCTAAGATATAGGCTATGACCATCATGTGGGTATACAGCTAAGATATATGCTATGACCATCATGTGGGTATACAGCTAAGGTACAGGCTATGACCATCATGTGGGTATACAGCTAAGATATAGGCTATAATTATCAAACCATAACCATTAGGAGTACTTCAGTTCCTTCCAGTTATTGTAGTACTTAGAAAATGACAATGTTCAAAGTGCAAGGATTGATATTGAATCACACCACATCAAATCAGATCACATCACACCATTGAGTCAAATCAAATCAAATCAAATCAAATCACACCAGATCATATCAGATCATAAAACGTCATATCAGATCCTACCACACCAAATCAAATCATAGCACATCAGTCAGATCACACCACATCAGATCAAATCATAGCACATCAGATCAGATCACATCACATCGGATCAATCAGATCCCACCACACCAAATCAAATGATAGCACATCAAATCAGATCACACCACACCACACCACACCACACCACACCAGATCAAATCATAGCACATAAAATCAAATCAGATTACCGTGGCACCATCACATCAGATCCGGGATCAGATCACACCGGTCCTTATGACCGATTGAAATATGAATCTAATAAATAATATGGATAGATATCCAAATGTTACCAACACGAATCTTACCTTGTGGTATATTATATACTTACTTGTTTGTAAGTCAAACTGACACGTCACGAGTCACAACAACATTGTTGATATCAAGTTGACAGTGACGTAGTCATACAATAATTAGGATATGTTACAACACACATGGTTGGTTGAATTTCTCTAATTATTATTGCCTTGACTAATCATTGAGATTGTAATTAATATGGAGGAATATCTGCAATCTCTATGTCAGACTGTATTTGTATATATGATGCATTGTGAAAAACAGAGGAGATTACACGGATGAAATGTGAACTCTTTTATTTTATTATAGCAAAAGACAACATGGTGTATCATATAAATAAGTTCAAATCGTATGATCTTTATGGGGGGGTTGCTGTAGAGTAACAGGTCATAAACTGCAGTGAGTAAGGACCAGTAGTTTCCCATAAGGAAAGGCAAACCTTGATTGCTACCTGTCGGTCCTTAAGACCAGCAGTCATTCCTTAATTTCACACAATGATTGCAGTCTAGCAACTAACTATGTCGACCAATATATGGCTCACGATAAAACTATACTTATGTCGAGCATCGTTCTTATGTACACTCAGGTATATAAAATGTTACAGACAGACAGACAGACAGACAGACGTGAAGTTAACGAATGCAAGTTATATTCTAAACATAAAAGTTCTCTTATGGATTGTCTAAAACAAATCAAGAAATGGAAATGATAAAACTATGACTTAATCAACTCTAAGCCGGTCAACAGATTGAACCCAGGTACTAAGTCATACACCAATTGGCTAACCAGTATGTGATATACAAATAAACAAGGTGGCAACCAATCTAACCACGTATAAGTGTTGTTTTTAAAACTGCAAAACAAAAACGTCAACACTTGTAAACTATCATATTCTTGTAGTTTGGCGTAGCGTCAAAGGTGATCAATCACTGTCACTCGTTTAAGGCCACAAAAGAGAATTGTTTCTGGTCAGCTCGCATCACTTAAATACACTCGCATTGGTCTTTTTTTGTGTGTTTGTCCATGCCCCAGCCCATGCTGTCTGCAGATTCGAGGGAAAACACAAAAAATAACCCTCCCTACTCCAGTGAAGACAACTGCAGAGCCAATCATCCACCATTTTAGACAAACTGTCCTATTAACCAGAAACAATTCTTTTTTAATGGTGGGGGGGGGGGGCTAATGGTGAACACGAACTATCGATTTACTCTAAACATAATACAATGCAATACAATGGTATTTAAAGAGAGGGTTGTTTTCAGAGGTGTTTCGTAACCCATGGACGATTTAACGTCATGTCATGTCATAAAACAGATACAGGGGTTAAAGGTCATACCTACACTGGTCGCCGACACTGTGAATTTCACTGGATTTTCCGCAACTGGAATATTGTGTTACTTGTTATCAAAGATTATGCATTTCAAAGTATTTGTATGTTTTATACCACCACTATGTTACATGTGTTCGTGTATAATCCACGTTAGACATCGAAGCAATCTAGTAAGCTTATGACTAATTACTAATATCAAGAGAAATGTTATATAAAACGAGCTTGCTTGGTTTAAGGCCAAACAAGTTTACATTCTTGAGATTTGTGTGAAAGTGCTGTTTACTTTTATACCATTTCCATGTAGTACTGAACATACAGTGATACACACAGTCACATTGTCGTAATCTGGTACAGTCCTCTTTACGGCAGTAGAACATCACATACGTCACGTCAACGATAATCAATACAAGTATATGGTGACATGTCCTTCTCTGTACCGTGTTCCAACGACCTCTTTAATCCAACCTCTTACATTTGTTTGTCAAAGAAATATACCTGTTTTTCTCGAAAAACAATCTACAATTTCGCCTTAGTGTAACCTTCATCAGGGTCGATATGGAGACTTTGTACCCAGTCTTCTATTCGTGTGGCTCCACACGGCGATACTGATAACATAACACACGTGCCAGTCATCATATCCATTGTTTTAATGTCAACATTAAGGTTTGCTTTACCTAAGCAAGATAAGATTATTGAATCAAATTATCTGTTTACTTTTTAACGATGATGTCATTATCTAGGGTCTTCCCTTTGTATGCATATATTGGTGTTACACGTTTCAATCGGTTCATAGCACAAACAGGTGGTTGTGATACAAGTGATGGACTCCCTAGACATGCTTAGCTGATTCATACACAAATTTTAAGTGCCCAAATACACGGTGGTCATCCGATACGTATGTACAGTAAGTGAATCAGTATCTTACCACAATCACTTATGAGTTTAAGGGAGCCAAAATTATTTATGACCAGGGGTGGGGGTGGAGGAATTGCTGTGACAATTTGAGTAACCCCATCCCGCCTGCTTGAATTTTTCAGTAACCCCTCCCCTCCTTGACACATATCTTTTGTGTGACCACCCTCCCTCGCCATTTTACAGTCATAAATGGCTTTCTAAGTTTCTAGAAACATTTCAGTGTTGTATTGAGAGATGCTCTGAAATATATAACTGTCAAGTGTTCATTATCAATAAATGAAAAAATTAAAACAACTTGCCTATATTCAATGCAAAATAGTGTTTTGAGCATTGTCAGAATGCTAGTTTAGTAGAGTTAATTGGTAAGCTTATATATAACATTTCTTGAAGGGTGCTTTTGCAAATAGATAAATACATGTATCTCGTCATTCACCTTCATGGCCTAGTTTTCCTGCCACCTTTAGTCACAACTGTTGCCTTGTTTGAATTCCATCAACATTAGAGCATCTGTCTTTATTGTGTCCACTGTCACAGGTGTCACTGATGACCCCTATCATATCTCTCATCTCTGTCAGCAGTCACGACTGCTTTAAGCTTCTACTTAGTATTTCTGATTTTCTCAGTCAGTCATTATTGCTTTTGTTTCAAGTTCCCTTCTTCTTCAGTTGATGGTGTTCTAAATATTTGTCAAGTTCTCTGACTTTCAATTTGAAAATTGTCCCAGCCATCGTCAATGAAAGCCACTCATACATTTCATACGTATGCATTTCTTTCTCCACTTTCTCTGATCTTTGCAATCTGTTAGAGTTCTTCTAAATGCAATAACCATTATTTGACATAGTTTTTCTCTATAGCAATCTCTTTAGACAACTCTACTATAGCATTGATGAGAATATTCAGAGATTTTCATCTCGGCAAGTACCCCAGTACACCCAAGTATTTGGTACGCTTCCACTGACTAACAGACATTCTACACCGTGCTTTACCCCCTGTGTGGCTTCAATTGCTTATTTATTTAACCAGATCATTGTCTTACATAGTGTTATGTTCCAATGTACTGGCTTCAAAAACTATATGTATATGTCGGGGCTATGCCATATGCACTGAAAAATTCAAACAGAAGAAACACTAAAATATTTATTGTTAACTTGCATAGTTGTACACATATACATGTAGGTGCGTTCTATACTTCAGTGCGTTAGCAAATGTTTTGAGTAGCCCCCCCCCCCCTTCACGCCCCAGTTTTGAGTAAACCCTCACCCCCTTCTAACTTGGCATTTTTAAGCGATTTACTAATCCAAGTCCTCCGACCCCCGGTCATAAATAATGATGGCTCCCTAATATTCTATTCAAGGATGGCCATGATACAAAATAATGGCGTTATTAGGCACTTACGAATATTCAAAAACCACCATCACCGTTGTTGGCATCGAACAAGGAGATAAAAAAAGAGGTCTTAGTATCACCAATTCCGGCCCCCACATTAATAACGTCTGCACATTTTGCATTGCGCAGTAACGAGATATTCAGACTTATGTCGTTTTGTTTAAACAATGGCAGCGGTTGATAAGATTTAGTTGTCAGCACATATAGGAGAAACCATACATATAGGATATAGGAGAAACCATACATAGCACTACATACTGGTTTTATATTCATAGCACTGCATAGTACTACATACTGGTTTTATATTCATAGCACTGCATAGTACTACATACTGGTTTTATATTCATAGCACTGCATAGTACTACACACTAGCTTTATATTCATAGCACTACATACTACTACATACTGGCTTTATATTCATAGCACTGCATAGTACTACATACTGGCTTTATATTCATAGCACTGCATAGTACTACACACTAGCTTTATATTCATAGCACTGCATAGTACTACATACTGGTTTTATATTCATACTACATACTGGCTTTATATTCATAGCACTGCATAGTACTACATACTGGTTTTATATTCATACTACACACTAGCTTTATATTCATAGCACTGCATAGTACTACATACTGGCTTTATATTCATAGCACTGCATAGTACTACACACTAGCTTTATATTCATAGCACTGCATAGTACTACATACTGGTTTTATATTCATACTACATACTGGCTTTATATTCACAGTACTACATACTACTACATACTGGCTTTATATTCATAGCACTACATACTACTACATACTGGCTTTATATTCATAGCACTGCATAGTACTACATACTGGCTTTATATTCATAGCACTGCATAGTACTACACACTAGCTTTATATTCATAGCACTGCATAGTACTACATACTGGCTTTATATTCGCAGTACTACATACTACTACATACTGGCTTTATATTCACGGTACTACATACTACTACATACTGACTTTGTATTCATACTACATACTGGCTTTATATCCATAGCACTACATACTACTACATACTGGCTTTGTATTCATAGCACTACATACTACTACATACTGGCTTTGTATTCACAGCACTATACATACTACTACATACTGGCTTTATATTCATAGCACTACATACTACTACATATTGGCTTTATATTCACAGTACACCATACTACTACATATTGGCTTTATATTGATAGCACTACATAGTACTACATACAGGCTTTATAATCACAGTACTACATACTACTATACACTGGCTTTATATTCATGGCACTACATACTACTACATACTGGCTTTGTATTCATAGCACTACATACTACTACATACTAGCGTTATATTCATAGCACTACATACTACTACATACTGGCTTTGTATTCATAGCACTACATACTACTACATACTAGCGTTATATTCATAGCACTACATACTACTACATAAGAATTTAGTACTTTATCCTACATTGAACTATTGAAAAAGATGTAACAGTATGTGTATGCATTGTCATATACTGTAATCTAATAAAAAGAAGATAGAGAGAAGGAAAAGGAAAGACGTAGATTATTTTTTTATATTTGTACTTTTTGTAGTCGATCGACCGACCGACCCATAGTTTGTGTACTCGATAACAACAAACTATGTTACAAAATACATTGTAGCAATATGACCCTTCCATTAATACATTCGAAGCACCATATGTCAATCATATTAAAGTGTTATTGAGTACACATATGTTAGATCGGTGGACAGTGATTATCACAATATTTACAGATGTTCTTTGGATATGTCGTGATTGTAGTTTGAAGCAAAATAACATGCTTGTGTCGTCAGTCACACACACCCAAACCCAACCCAACCCAACCCCCAACCCCCCCCCCCCCCCCCACACACACACACACTCATATGTTCCATGTGGAATTGGTCCAACGTACCACAGCAACTATTGCCATAATAGCAAAATTCTAACATTAACAGTTTGTCTGTCCCACCATGCAAACTAGAACATTACACCTTTGTCACCATGGAAACTAGTACATCACACTTTCGTCACCATGGAAATTGGTACATCACACCATTGTAACCATGGAAATTGGCAAATCGCACTTTTGTTACCACGGAAATAAATACATCACACTTTTGTTACCATAGAAATTAGTACATCACACTGTTGCAGCTAATTTTTTTATAGATCTTCCTTATCGTCTGTTCGAGGTTTTCTGATTTTTCATTGGTTGCGATGATTGGAAAAGAGACAAATGTTATGCCAGTTCCCGATTGGCGACTATGTTGGGGCAACTCTCGGGTTACGTCATGGCTGGACGTCACGAATAGTGGTGAATTAAGTGGTCCACCGAAAGAAATGACATCGTTGACTCACTAAAGTATACAGCTGAGTATTAGGTGAGCAAGTAAGCAATCCCATACATGCATAGACATGCTAATATTTGCACGAGAAAATACAAGCTACCAGTTCAGACATGGTAATCACTGCGTAGGGAACCTTTAGGGGTCATTTAGTCGATCACTTTCAAGTGTAAACTAATTACCATTCAATATATTGCACGTCCATGTGTTTGATTTTACCATGTTTGGGTTGTCTTTATTAATTTATTTGCTCTATGGTTGGTTGGTTGGTTGGTTGGTTGGTTGGTTGGTTGGTTGGTTGGTTGGTTGGTTTGTCTATCTATCGAGTTAGACGGGTTGCCTCAAGATTTACGTTTAGAGGACATCACTAATGATGTTGCACTAAGTACCATTGTGCCCGGGGTGCACTGCCATAGACTGAAATATATAGGGAGGTTACATGTCATTGTCTCGAAAGACTCCTTTTTACAGCCCTCGGGTTAAAAAAAATATGGTATGCTTCAGTGTTCACATTTTTCTTTAGAGTGGGTAAAGATCAAACTTGAGTTTCCTTCCACGATTACAAGTAATTGTATCTATTATGTTCCTTTCATGTTTAGTTAGGTAGGTTTAGTTAGGTAGGTATAGTTAGGTAGGTTTAGTTAGGTAGGTTTAGTTAGGCAGGTATAGTTAGGTAGGTATAGTTAGGTAGGTTTAGTTAGGTAGGTATAGTTAGGCAGGTTTAATTAGGCAGGTATAGTTAGGTAGGTTTAGTTAGGTAGTTCTAGTTAGGTAGGTCTAGTTAGGTAGGTCTAGTTAGGCAGGTATAGTTAGGCAGGTATAGATATGTAGGTTTAGTTAGGTAGGTCTAGTTAGGTAGGTCTAGTTAGGCAGGTATAGTTAGGCACGTATAGTTAGGTAGGTTTAGTTAGGTAGGTCTAGTTAGGTAGGTATAGTTAGGTAGGTATAGTTAGGTAGGTTTAGTTAGGTAGGTCTAGTTAGGTAGGTCTAGTTAGGCAGGTATAGTTAGGCACGTATAGTTAGGTAGGTTTAGTTAGGTAGGTTTAGTTAGGCACGTATAGTTAGGTAGGTTTAGTGAAGTAGGTTTAGTTAGGCACGTATAGTTAGGTAGGTTTAGTTAGGTAGGTTTAGTTAGGCAGGTATAGTTAGGTAGGTTTAGTTAGGTAGGTTTAGTTAGGCAGGTTTAATTAGGTAGGTATAGTTAGGTAGGTTTAGTTAGGTAGGTTTAGTTAGGTAGGTTTAGTGAAGTAGGTTTAGTTAGGTAGATTTAGTTAGGTAGGTTTAGTTAGGTAGATTTAGTTAGGCAGGTTTAGTTAGGTAGGTTTAGTTAGGTAGGTTTAGTTAGGTAGGTTTAATTAGGTAGATTTAGTTAGGCAGGTATAGTTAGGCAGGTATAGTTAGGTAAGTTTAGTTAGGTAGGTTTAGTTAGTTAGGTAGGTTTCCAAACCCCAACATCTATTGGTACCTATGTTATAATTTATCAGACAGTAGAAGTATTTCCTCCTAATATAAAATATAACATGACAACACTTTGGGCTTGGAAGTCTGCGTGGAGCCTCGTTAGACTTACTTCATTTGAATTGGTTTTCTTTATAACCAGGTCAGAGTATACCAAACATTACGGATATGGTACAAGAAAAGATCTTATTTTCGTAATACATCCAGTATGACAACACTCAGTTTATTTAGGTCTGCGCCAATTCCTCCCCACGCCCTTACCCATGGAGCCCCCCCCCCCCCTCCGTCCCCGCCCAATTCAGCATTAAAGTCATTAGCAAGATATCCAGGTAAATAACATCAAATGTGTGTTGTTATAACAAATGCAAAAAAATGGCAACTTTGTGATGAAATAGTTTTTAGTCAGTAAGGGTGTTAGGCTGCATGACCAGTCATTGGCATCCTCCTACACCTGACCTTATATCATAATCCGGGACAGGATGGTTTCCAAGCTGGTTGACATGAAGATAATCAACTTGAGGATATTCAAGTTCATTTTAAAATAGCTGTGACGTAACATCCAACAACATTATCAATATCTCATCCAATTATAACTGATAGCGATAAAACATAAAGTCTAACTCGATTGTTTTTAAAAGACCGTTGTGCTGTTTTTCTGTAACTACAATCGTTGTCAGAAATGGACAATGTTGGTTGGTGATCATACTTCTGAAGAAGCTGTCCGTTACTTGACAGTGTTCACACGGGATACCCACACGATTCTAGCAGGTGAATAAAAAGCACCTATCAATCATGTATCGCCTCATTGCGTCGATTATCGCAATCGTATTGTTAACAGTAAATATTTGCTCTCTTAAGCCTATCCAAACCAATCCTTTACCTTGGACTTCTTTTGTTCCCAATGGCCTATTGACTTCCAATCTTTCTACTCTATGATGATTGACTTCATTATACATCTAAATCCATGGCCATGTGGTCCGATAGATTCATGATAAAGTCCAGCTGTGAGAGATTGCGGATACCAACACAGCTGTCTTGATAACCAATCATGTATTCTTTACACCTGCTTTTTAAAAAATACCAAAAAATATTCCAAACTAACAAATTAAACCAAGCCAAACTATATTTAACATTCCCCCCTCCCCTTTCAAGGTTGAAAGCAAGTACAGTGTTTGATTCTTAACAACCTGGATGAATGTGAATTGTATGTCGCTTCTGTATAAATTATACATTTCGACGCATTGACAACGAACAAGGGTTGAGTGCTAGCTATTATCTCCATAGCCTATTAACTACCAAGTGTTGCCCAATTACACGTCTTTTCGCCGTATCATATACTGAATGGAGTGGACAGTATTAAAACACCTTTTATGGATTTGAAAGCCCTGCCAAATGAGTGGTGCATATATTTCAATAAACACGCAAAGAAATGAGTACCCAGAACGCCATACATTAGCATAGGACGCTTTGATCGCAAAACTTTTGCTTCAATCAATTCAGTTGTTTGTCACTAACTTAGGCCGTTGGCTTGAATAGTCCTAGATCGTCTGACGCTATTATGATGTGAATTCTAACACACAAAGTATAAATGACAATACATTGACATACCTTGTAGTGTGTCACTAACACTCGGTCTACGAATGTCATTCTATAAAGCTGTCATCACTCAGAAGTGAAGTGGGGATAAGCAAACACACACGTTTGCTACTTGTAAATGATCATCAGACAGCTGCCAATTATAATTACAGTTTTAAAAGATACCATTGCACAACGATCCCTGTGTCATTCCCTATCTATCTGTATGTATGTATGTATGTATGTATGTATGTATGTATGTATGTATGTATGTATGTATGTGTATGTATGTATGTATGTATGTATGTATGTATGTGTGTGTATGTATATATGTATGTATGTATGTATGTGTGTGTATGTGTATGTATGTATGTATGTATGCATGTATGTATGTATGTGTGTATGTATGTATGTATGTATGTATGTATGTATGTATGTACGTCTGTCTGTCTGTCTGTCTGTCTGTCTGTATGTATGTATGTATGTATGTATGTACGTCTGTCTGTCTGTCTGCATGTCTGTCTGTCTGTCTGTCTGTATGTCTGTATGTATGTATGTATGTATGTATGTATGTATGTATGTATGTATACATGTATGTATGTATACATGTATGTATGTACGTACGTCTATCTGTCCATCCGTCTGCCTGTCAGACACACAACCCAGACCACAACATTCCGTTGTCGTAGTCGTTATCATCAACATCACCACAATTCATCATTTAAGGAAACATTTGTTCGTGTTCAAACCCTGTTACAATTAAAAACTAAAACAAATGCATACAAGGGTAGCAGGGCGATGGCATATAAGTGAAAGTATGGGGTATTCAACGGTGCAATGACAATGTTCCGTACAAAGGTGAACACAGATTCTACAGTTACAATCACCAGTAGTGACGAAGTATACAGACTGGTTTTGCGATGACAGACTGATGAGACTTACAAACTCTCGTTATTTTCGTGGAAGAGAGTTCTGATCCCAAAAATATGGTAATAATGTCTGGAGAATGTCAACAGTGAAAACGTAACTATTAAAAATGTGATTATCATCGTCATTATCCATCCTTCTATTACCATTATGATCGAATAACTATCACTTGACTGTCGATAACGGCGACAACAAAACACTTTACTCAAGTGTGTTATCCTGTTGTAAGAAGATAATAGTATCTTTTTTTTTACCAAACATTATTCTGTGCCTAAGACTTTGTCGACAACGGTCAACAACAATAACGTCGAAAACAACGACAACAACGTAACGACGACGACGACGGCGGCGGCGGCGGCGGTGGCGGCGACGACGAGAATTACAACCTATTTATATCAAAGACGATGTTGACGAGGTGGGCTAATAATGATTTTTCTTAACTTGTTATTGATGCACACTTGTACCATTGAATATGTAGGAAGAACAACCTCACCGTGTGAAAAACACTGTTTCTCAATATCCTGTACATATGTTGAGTAGTGTGTTCTTGTGATTTTCTTTCACAGCTACCCCCTGGGCTTCTTTTATTCTACGCCAACAACTTCAAAAGGGTTTGATTGATGGAAGTTTTCTGTATATTATCCCTTGTATCTTTTGTTTACATGAACAAAACTACTCGTAAATAGACTCTCAGTCAGTCTGTGTTAAAGGTGAAGACAGACCTAGAAGTGTCCCCGTGAGAATCTATTTCATTGCATTTTGATCGCACGATTTGAAAGACATCTTGACACCTGTCCTTCAAAGTGCGTTCTCAAAGAAACAATGTCTCCTTTCATTCGGGGGATACAGCCGGAGGGATGGCTGCAGTTTCACGACTTCTTATCCGTAGTTTTTCATGTTTTGCTCAAAAACACATTTTAAAAAAGACCTCACGTTACTGTTTTATTAGCATGCATGTGTGAATGCCCAGCCGGAAGTTTCAACCACCTGTGCAATTTTAGTATCACGAATAATACACCGTCTGTACTCAATGGAATTCAATGTAGAAGAGAACAATGGAATACAAGTTGCTTTTACCATGGAACAGATTTACACGGTATATGTCTTTATTACCTTTGAAAACTGCTGACGAAGTTGCTGGACTTAAACCAAAAGTTTAATTTTTGTCCAGACCATTAACATCCAACGTTGCAGAAGGGACAATAATACAATCGTCCAAGGCTTGAAAGACAAACAACTAGGTCATTGTGTCCGTACGAAATCTCTAGAGGTATTACGTGGAGATTGTAACAAGCTTTCTTTAAAATTGCTTTGGGTATTAAAGGAGAACATCTTTTCAAGAGCTAGAAAACGTAATCCCTCTCTTCTTTTTTTTAAATCGCGTTCCACGTTGTAACATCTGTAGTAAACCCGATGAGAGAAGCTGTGAATTAATACACTCTTTAACTATATATGGATCCCAGGGGTGGTTAAGAATAAGCTGGTCTTCAATCGTATACTGCTCAGATTTGTTCTTCAGAATGTCTTCATTTGTATCTGTATTTGTCACTTGTGGTGGATACAATTTAACCTGAGTTATACATGTGGCGATGTTTGTCATTTGGAATATTAACTAATCTTACTGATCATTCTAAGGCAAGGGCGACCTTGAACAAACACTTAGGTGCAAAACTAGTCGAAGTTTCACGGCGTTTTTTCGTAACTATTGAAAATAAACTACGTTGACATTGAGGTGTCAGACGTGCATTTCTAGAACTGAATTGACTTTTGCATCCATATGGTCATTGTATATAATGGTCTCCTCTAATCTATAGCAAATATGCATCAATCATATTTTACCTAACGATTGCATCATTATAATTGGTCCCATTTTTTCGAAGTGATCCCAAAGGAATCACATATATTTCTTTTCTGTTTTTGTTTCCAGTTGAAAAAAAACAAGGTGACCTTCAGGTTTGACAGTTCCCATTCCACCAAGCTGTTCGTCTGTTACGTCTATAGTTCTCACGCTGTATTCTAAAATGTTATTACTGTGCATGTAAATGCTAATACAAACATGTACAGCTCTGTTATGCTAACAGCCTGCATGTAGTATATTTCAACTTGACTTATTCCTAGCATATCATGGTGCAACTGCCATGTAAAATGCGAGAGCTGCAGGATCAAATCATTGCTCTATCAAAGAGCACAATACCAAATTTCAGAAATTAAATTTAAATATAAAATGAACCATATTTTCATATTTTGGCTAGTGATAAGTGTTATCCATTCATGCCATAACGATTATCAATACACTGTAAGTACACTTATCAATACACTGTAAGAGTTATCCATTCATGCCACAACGATTATCAATACACTGTAAGTACACTTATTTAAAAAGCCCAAAACTAAACATTACCTATCTTTCAGAAAACTACACCAACTAGATTAGTCAATTCCCCTCCCACCCCCCATCCCCACCCCCACCCCCACCCCCACCCTCGCGCGCTTTAGCTTGGATCATATGTCATTCGTGTTACAGACCGTTTGGGGAAAGCCTATTTAGTTTGACGATTAATCCTGAACAAGTGGGCGGAGACATTTGCGGTTTTTACTTCATTATACACACTAGAGTTATCACGACCTCTAATCATGGACCCCAAGAGATTTGCACCCATTTAAAGTCGTGTACGTTTGGAACTCTGAACTCTGAGCCAGCCTGTGATTGGTCAATTTTCACATTTTATCAGTTGACAAAATGATACAAAGCTACCGTACAGGTGACTGAGATCGCTACTTAGCCTGGTGACTGCGTCCGCTCTAGACAACGATATCGTCTACAGTGAGGTGGCTGCAGCATACATGCTAAGTGCAATATTACATTTTTCACCATCATTTAATGTTTCTCAACACTGAAATAACTTCTTGCCATAATGCCATACCACACATTTGACACCAAGACGATCATACTGATCTTTTTAGTGGCGGAACTCTTGCCATTTTCCGTGTTGAGTGCATCCCTCGAACCGCTGGGCAAAAAGTCTATAATATCTGACAGCGGCAGCGTTGAAGCTGATGATATCGTATCAAGTTTCAAGAAATTGGAGGCGGCATTGCGCACCCCGAATGACAGTAACTTGAAGGCTGGTGATGGTGACAAAGAGAGTGGACATTTACAAGGCTCCCCCGATGCTATTTATTCGAAGTACATAGACACTGAAGATGCAATTGACGTACAGACTTTTGACAATTCTGAACGAGAATACGACGAAGATGAAAGGGAGACAGAGGTTGATTATGACAAGGACTCGAACGACCCACCGTGTACTGACTGTGCAGCAAAGAAACGTAAACTCTCCATGCTATCAGAAGACGAAATAACTAGACTGCGCATTAAACACATAAAACAGCAAATTCTAGACAAATTGAGACTGTCACAACCGCCAAATATCACCAAGAATAAATTCAACCTGCCAAAAATGTTAACCGAAGACGATAACGATTATTACAAAGATTCCTATGATATGAATATTGAAGAGTACTACGGAAAAACATCACAGGTCATCATTTTGGCTGAAACGGGTAAGTGATTTCATTAGAACCAAAGATGTCCTAGATATATTGCACAATTTGCAACACTCCCCTCCCCTCCGTGAAGTCATATCTTGCATAATGTAGGCGCCCATGAGTATACTAATTGTTCACCTCAAATTGTTGTCACATGACATAAGAGTAGATGTTGTTAAATCTGACACATTGAACTTTGTAATTTGATTGATAATATAGTTGAAAAATACAATGGTTGACTACTTATCAAGTCGTGACAAGGTCCACTTGGATCCCATTGTAAAACGACCTTCACAAGAGATAAACATGTAATATTACCTGTCGTCATCATCATCATTGTGTTGAGGGGTCGGCATGCGGAAACTTCACATGGTTAGGCGAAAATATTTTTTAAATGTCGTTAGGAATCTTATTTTATTATATTTGTGGAGAATTTGCTTCGAGACAAGATACTCGCTGGTAACAATATTTCTGTGATAGTTTGAAAGTGGGTAAACGAAATAAATGAAGACACTTTGACGTGAAGTAGATGAACCATAGATTGTACTGTAGATATTCAACCTACAGTCTTACAAGGCTTCAATTGGTTTCTACGGAATGTGATTTATCAAAAATACTTTGGCAAGAAAGTTTACAGGGAAATGGAAGTAGTAAATTCTCACTAATTTTACCTTTTTTGAAATGTAAAAACATAAGTAAGATCGTTGGCTTAAACCATGATAATTTTATCAACAAGGTTCAGAAAAGTTATAAATTGGCTCTTCATAACTCGACTTTGAACATTTTATCTTAACAAGTTTTTATCTTCCTGTCCTAGCAGCATTTACATACATTTTGTCTTAAACTAGGGTTGGTGGGGTTATCGCTGGCGGAAACTCACAAAATCGTTTTTATGTGTCGTCATTTTGTGATAGACAGAGACTAAAAGACTTATTATTGTGGAATACACGCCATTAAAGCTGCAATGAATAAAACTGGAACACTTGTTTGGTTAAATATAATGACTTTACTCGTAATGTTATACACCCTGAAAAGTATAGAATCACCTGTAGGTACTAAATGTATTCATGCACCTGTACACATATGCATAATACTGTAAATAAATCCAATCAAATTGATTTTGGCCCCAAACCCAAAAATCAGCACCATAAGGCTTAATAAAAAAAATGTGTGATTCCGATTACGCTCAATTTTAGAATAGGTGGGGTAGGTAGATTTGTTTATTATTATTATTATTATATATATATATATATATATATATATATATATATATATATATATATATATATATATATATATATATATATATATATATATATATATATATATATATATGTATGAGAGTGTCTATTTCCGTTCGTTACGTTCAACTTGTTTTCCATATAGTCTCTGTGTTATTGGTTGCTTCTCATCAGATGTACAGCCATTACAGATTGTAAGAACAGTTTGATATTGTCTTTTTTAAGTTGATGTCAGTTTCCGCATCCACTATATATTGCGAGACTTCACAATTTTCGCGATTGTATTATTGTTAATCGAATATGCAAAAAAAAAGGTTTAGGGTCGGCAGTAAAAAACAAGGTTGGGTTGGGTAACTGGAACCAAACAATTCCCTTAGGCCTAATGCGATCATGATTCCTACCGACTGCTGCACTATATATGGATGCAATCGGTCCCTAATTTACGACGCGTACATTTGTCTAATTAAGGGTATTTTAACATGAATGTATTGTTGGTTGTCGGACCGAAATGTTGCTGTTACAGTGTGTACGGCTTTAAGTTATGGTTAGTACTTGACTAATGAAAGACGTAGACAACTACTGACTATAAGCTACTAACAATTCAGTGTACAATACAATTCGCACAATAACTTTGGTGCAAAAGTTGGCGTTTTGGTGATTAAATTATTTTGTGTTGAAATAAAACATTTTATTCTAATTACTGAACATGCTGATCCCTATTGGTACTTGATTGAACTGTCAGTGTCAGACGATTCATATATGATATCAACATAGTATTAGTATATATATATATATATATATATATATTGGGGTAACAATAAATGGCATTCGAATGCCAGTCTCGGACATTGTATTGAGTATTATCATTTTGTATTTTGTAGACCGACTTTATTCAAGACTATAACCTCAGTTATAGACTGCCTCACTGAGTGTGACGTCATTTTAAATTCATTCATTCATTCATTCATTCATTCACACATTCATTCATTCATTCATTCATTAATGTCTATTCAAGGCGACTAAGTTGATAAGTAATATCACAAAACTGAAGTTAAACCGAAATATTAATAAATACGTTAATACATAGGCTTACATTGCATACTGAAAGTTTTATATCTAACAAAGAGTGATGGAGAAGAACGATTTAGATTTATACTCAGTTCAGTAAACTAAGGTCGTGTGTTTTAAGCTAAAGACCACAAAATCAAGTCTCGTCAAGTCTTGTCAAGTCTCGTTTGAGAAACTCAGCATTTTGACTGTTCTGAGAAGGGTAGCAACATTACTTTATTGTGAATACATTTGATCCATCAAAGAACTTCTCAGCATTCAAAGGTAAAACCACGGTCACTTGTGGACTAATATTTTATTCAAGGATGGTCATGATACAAAATAATAGCGTTATTACGTATTTAGGATTCAATATTCACACAAAAAATACCGTCATCGGTGTTTTCACGTTAAAACATTTTTTAAGTGCTAACACCGATGACGGTATTTTTTTAATATTCGTAAATACCTAATGACGTCATTATTTTGTATAATGACCATCCTTGAATAGAATATTAGCCCACAAGTGACTGTGGGATAAAACTATAAAGGATTGTCCATGATAACGGTACTCTGACGTTTACATCCACTTCTAGGCGTCTTCAAGGTGACTATATCTTAAAGTGTTATAACCTACCTGTAGTCTTGAAAGACGAACGCTACTACACTATTTCAGCTATCTGCCATTTTGAGTTTTTGAATTTTCGCTCGTCTGAACTAGTGTAGTACAGTAGTGTTAGTCCTTCAAGACTACAGGTAGGCTAGATGTGGTACAGTCATTCTAAAGTCAGTGTACCCAATAAAGTGACACATGTTATAGACAAAAATGTATTTAGAATTAAATAGTCGTTCGGACAGCGTTATAAATATCTAGTTGAAAGTCAATGATCAGCATTCTCACAAACCAGAGTTATTATTTCTACCACTACATTTGCTGTAGGAGGCTCGTTATGATCGTTGCCGTAAAACAGGCCGTGGTTTTGCGACGATGATGATCAGGTACTAGAGACGACCCAACAAGTAGTGTGAACGGTACGAGTAAATAAAGGACATTTCAACATGAAACCAGAATAACCTCCAAGAACCATAAATTATACAGTTCCTACTCCTTTTAAGTCTTATTCTGAAACAATTATGTATCGACCAGTCCGTGTAGAGTGTCCGCCAAGTTGTGCATCGAATCTCGCAGTGTCGTCATGAACAAACTCGTGTTTTGTTGAAAGTTTTATGGCGGGCGTACTAAAAAAAGTCCATGGATGGCGGTAATTAATTGTCACCAATTGTTAGCTCAAGGAGTGTATGGAGTGGATGCCGAGTACACTACTCTTAAATCACTCATTTCAACAAATACACTTGATATCCTAAACAATCGAAACATGATAAACAAGTTATCTAAATGCTGTAAGTCAGCAAACCATTATGTTAAAGTTGAACAATATCGATTGATCAGATTTTATTGGTATTGTTAATCATCAGGTTTTGTTTGACCCTACTGCTTCGGCCAGGCACTCTGAGGGGTAAACTATTTGATTCCTGGGGGCTGGAGGATTTGGCCCCAACAATTATCTTTTTCAACCACCATGATAGCAAAAAAAAGCTTTTAACTTTTTGACCATTGTCGTCGCGTCGTGTAGGATATTACTGACAACCCTAGTTCAGTGTCTGTCAAGCAACATTTTTAAATTTATTTGATGGTTGTATACTTATATATATATACTTTATATACATACACACATATATATGCACACATACATACACATACATACATACATACATACATACATACATACATACATACATACATACACACATACACACATACACACATACACACATACACACACATACATACATACATACATACATACATACATACATACATGCACGCACGCACACACACACACACGCACGCACGCACGCACGCACGCACGCACACACACACACACACACACACACACATACATACATACATACATACATACATACATACATACATACATACATACATACATACATACATACATACATACATACATGGGGTGGGTAGGGGAGGAGAGTTCCCCTCCCGCCCATGGAGACTTTGAAATTCGAAGACTAACATAATGCTTTCTGATACTAATTTAACATGTCGGGGTGGTAACTATACTAGTTAAAAATTTGAACCAAAATACAATGGAGCAGTACTGGGGTGGGTATATGAGGGGTTCCCCTCCCGACCCTAGAAATTGTTGAAATGTGTGGAAGAGTACTATCTGGTGTTATGTTAACATGTCAAGGTGATAACAACATCCGGGTCTTCTGATCACAATTGAAATTTGAATTCAAAAAACTAAGACCTAGAAAATTTCTCATTTGAAAGTATATTGTTGAATGCCATACCATTTAAAATTATTTCATTGTGAAAAATGACAGGGTTCACCCAGGTACTAAGTCGTGTCAGTATTCTTAGTAATTTGATTTGATGAAGGTGTTTCAGTTTGTTTCAGCATTTGCCAACTGTAAGTCTAAACTTACGGCGGCGGCACAGGCCAGAGAAACACGTGTACCTGCAAAGTTGACATTTGTAACTATTATCTGAATTTGCAATTACAACACAAATTTCTTTAAGCTCATATCCTGGAAACAATTTTTCTCTCTTGAGTTGGTCAGCAAATGTTTTTTTGCTTTTGTCGTCCGGCAATTTTTTCGAAGATCCTCCACCCCCACCCCCACCCCCCACCCCCATCAAATGGTTTACCTCTAAAGTGATAAAGTGACGGTTATTACTCTATTGATATGTCAAAACAACTCAAATCAGTAACATTAACCTTTCATACTCAACCTTCCTTTTGAAAATTGACTATATTGTTTACCGTCATTGTTCTTTTAATCCGAGTGTCCCTATAAACAATATAATCAATTTACTATGGCATTGCAAATAATCAAATTGACAGCGTGATATAGAAAAGGTCGTTGACACAAATCACCGTTCATAGATAGCGTTAGTCCATAGACATAGGCCATCTGGCTTAAACATGTCGTTCGCCAGTATGTCCGGTCAGATAGCCAAGTCAAGAGGGGTCCTTGGAAGAAATTCTTTTGGCCAAAAAAAATTTCGCAGCCCCCTTCGCGCTCTCAAATAATGTTTTGGCCACCCGAAATGAACCCAAGAATGTTCGTAGCCCCCCCCCCCCCCCCAGCTACACATATTTCAATGTGTAATTATCCAGTACCCCCACTCCCACTCCACATCAGAGATGTACAGTATGGTACACTACATTAAACCATGGAAGTATAACCCACTTCCATAAACTAACAGTGGAAATCAACTTCAGCGTCCACACATAACAATGAAAGATTCTTTACAAATATATGTGGGCTTTGCGAAAAGGGTCTCACATTGGGCTGTACTTGAAGATACTAAGTCAGCATGGTTTATATTTCAGTCCTGATTCTGGGCAGAAACCGCATCCCCCATGATAGCTAGTGGGGAGGGTGTGGGAGGGGTTGTCTCCCCCCCCCCCCAGTAAAAAAAGAAGGACATGTAGGAGGCCATTTAATGGCATACAATTTTAAACCATGCACATTATCGAAACTCACAGAGTACTTGAAAATTGTCTTCAATACTAATACCCCAATTTTACTCGAGTCAATACATTATTATACAACTGTACGGCTCTATTACCTACAGCTTAACTTACCTATGCAGTGATATTTTCGCAGACACACGCATTTTCTTGGCTATTGACTGCATCGTCACTAAATGTATAGTAGGTAAATGAGGTGCACAGTTTTTCAAACTACAAGGTAAACGACTGCTCCTGGGGTTTGAATGTTCTCCAGGGGGAGAGAGAGAGAGAGAGAGAGAGAGAGAGAGAGAGAGAGAGAGAGAGAGAGAGAGAGAGAGAGAGAGAGAGAGAGAGAGAGGGGGGGGCAGGCAGACAGACAGACAGACAGACAGACGCACACACACACACACACACACACACACACAGAGGAAGGCATACACAATTACATTCGTATGGCTGTCACCCAACTCATCACTGAATGTATGTTTTAGCTACTGTGGGCGAAGCCGCGAGAAATTTTGTAATTTACTCGGTAAACGATCGCTTCTAAGGTTTAATTTGGTTCAAATCATGAGCAAAATATTTCGGGCCTCACTTTAAGACGATCAGAATTTTCGTGGCCCCTTTGAACCCTCAATTTTTTTTTTATACATAAGGTATCTCACCGAAATTAGAACAAAAACATTAATTAATGTTTTAAACACTGCATTCAGAGATGTATTCCAACTTATAATGGTCGCTTTTGTAATATTTCCAATATTGACTTTAACTTACCTCTGAGAAATTTTAAAAAGGCAATTTTGTCATAGTTCTCAATTACTTAACTTTGTAAAGGGTATGTACATGCAAGGAGGATAATAAATTCATTTCTTTTTTTGTTCTCTTTGCCATGCACAGATAAAGAAAAGTGTCACCCCAAATCGCCAGAGGGATGTTTCCAGTTCCGACTGACAAACGACGTTTTATCAAAGTCGAACACAATCGTGTCAGCTGAACTTTGGCTTTATAAGATAACAGACAGCAACACCACACCCGACCCTTCTATTGTAATCGAAGAACTACCCCTTGGTCACACTAGGGGTGTCACCAAGAAAATTAACGTGAAAGAAATCTCCATTAAAGACGGTTGGATCACCTTTGACATAAAACGTGCACTACAAAGATGGCAAAATCATGGACATGTGGCTCACTCACTGATAGCCAGGTGTGAAAATTGTCCTGACCTATCCGGCGACGAGTCTCCTGTTGTAACCGATGGCGAGAAACGTCCCTTCATTCTGATCAATCCTAGTGAACGTCGCTCTCGGATCCGGCGAAACGCCCAATGCGTCGACGGGATGTCCAAGTGTTGCATGGGACGGTTTTATGTCGACTTCGAAGATATTAACTGGCATGACTGGATCATTCAACCACGGGGTTTCTACGCTAACTACTGCAACGGATCATGTGATGGCACTACATTCCCTCGTTACCATCATACCCTTGTTATGGTCAGAGCCAGGGGAGCTAGAGAGAATGGTAACAGACGAGATGAACTGACACCTTGTTGCTCACCAACCAAGATGTCTGCTTTGTCTCTCATCTACTACAATAACGATGGCTACATCATCACCAAAACCTTACCTAATATGAAAGTTGAAGCTTGTGGTTGCTCATAAGAATGTGCCTTCTCAATGGAGGCACAATTTGGAGGACCTGGCTACTTTTAACTGTCTAAGTTCACAGTAACTACACGTAATCACAAAAGTGTTTTGTCTTCGTAGAAACAGTTGTCCTGGAAGCCCAGGATCTTTTATAAATGAGGATGTTCACTAAAATCTAGCGTATTAGGAGCTTATGACTGTGATCTTTACCCTGTGTGAAGTGTTAACCACTCTTTACACGTGCACCATTTCACGTTCTAAGTCAGTTGTTTAAAGATTTACTACTATTATGTGTGAGTGAAGCTTAGTGGCTATTAACGGTGCTACGTTGGGAATATGAAATTCTCGACGGCAACCATAGACCCTCCACGGGTCTATACGGCAACCAATTGCCTGAAAATCTATCAATTCTAAAGACAAACCGTGTGTATTCTTTATGTAAGGATATTTCTTCATGTATCAAGAAATAGGATAAGCGTTGCAACATTACAGAAGTACAATTCAATCCTTACTACCGTAGGGAAAAAAAAAACGTTTTTGCTATTTTGGTCTCTGAATATAACAGTAACTTAAGCAGGGAATTAAGATACAGCACAGTGAAGGTTACTGTTTACCCTCTTTTTGATACATTAATAATATAAACCAATACGTATACACACATTCTACATTTTAACATTGTAAGATAGCAATTTCTAGCAACATTTAGTCTGAATAAAGTCAACCATTTAAACGTACTACAACTGGACGCAGACACGCGAGGGCCAATGTTTTAATGTCTGCATTTGATGTCTACATGATCAGTTTATTTCACTTAGACAAAATGAGTACCTAGAGTCTATATTCATTCAATCGTGCTATCTTAAGGTATAGCATATACAATTTCTTACTGGTTTCTGGTGGATGTATCAAACAGGGAGTGAACAGTAAAACTGCAACGCAAGCGCACTTCATATTCACCCTGTGTCAAATTTGACAATCCTTTTATGTTTAATAGATGTAGTTGAAGCGCTAACAAATGCTGATAGTTTCAACTATATCGTTACCTTATCAATATCTGATGAAATGAAAATCAGCAAATCTGTACGTTCGTTTCCTTCATTTATTTTCCTTATGTTACTTTTAACTTATTTCAAATCACATCAAACTAACAAATGTTTGCATATTTTCTTGGCTGCAGAATTAAAATTCTCATAAATTTTAAAGTTGATTTTTAGAGAACAAATTGTAAAACGCGTTATTTATGTAAATAAGCTTGTACATTTCCAAAATAACTATAGACGAGAAAGAAACCTACTATTTCATAAATGAATGTAAATGTATTTCGTGTCAATTTTTTCAGCACTGCGCAACTCAGAAAAATAAATATTTGCGGCGAAGCATTGGTAACAAAGTCTGTGACTTTTGTCAGATTTATTTTACTGACAAACAAAATCTATTTTTAGAATGGCCTAGGGCTAAAGATAAGCTTGTGTGAAAAGCTGTACGTATTGTTTTTTATCCTTTGCAGGTGTATATGTGTTTTATCTGTTGAGATTGTGACCCCAGCAAGCTTTATCTGCTCAGCTGGAGATTCGATGATTTGATTGCTAGTGTCTGTATTTCGCCAACCTATACAGACACTTAAAAACTTGTATCTAAATTCAATGGTATCGTAATAGTTCTGTAAAAGAAAAGAAACGAAATAATGTGTCATGTGTACTTTCAAAAAATCTATTTGATGTCTGCTTGATTTAATGATTCTGTTCACCTACATGAATATTAATGAAAACAATTTTAGTTTCATAGAATAATTAACCTGGTTGTTGAAAGTTGATAAAATAACGTCTTTGAGACTATTCGACGAAAGAGTACATCATACAAAAAACTTTTCTGTAAAAAAAAACGGTATATATGTGTGAGACGCACTGTACGCTGTGTTGAATTGTAGATCTGAACTGCCAGAGTGGCCTAAAGCCCATGAACCTAAAAATACATATCCAAGAGTTCAAACTAGTATGTTTGAAGTTCATGCTGTGTATATTCTATTCTTTGAAAGAAATAAATTGTTTGTTTTTACGCTCAAACCACAGTTTGTCTTTGCCTGCTGAATGTGAGTAGAATGTGACAATTGTGAACACCTCATGTTATCATACCATTTGAATGGAGGTTTTCTTACTTGTTTACAATTCAGTATGTTGCTATGACTACAACATTACCACATATATGTTGATTAAATCGAGACCGTCTATGAATAACTATATAGCTTATATAGTGTGTCATTCAATTTAAAGAAAGCTCCATTATCAACTTCACTGTTTCCAAGGAAACTGTTCGGGTAACCCCACACTTTCTCTCCCACCCATTCATCCCATCCCCTCCCCTCCCCTCCCCTCCCGAACTGATGTATCAAAAGAATAAGTTTGTTTTTATTTTATTTAAGTTTTCCTTTAAAATACAGAGGAACTGTGGACTGTTATTCCTATGTCGCGTGGGGGCGCTGTTACAAATCAAATCACCACTGTGGAAAGGAAATGAGAAAGGCGCCCACAACGGCTGATCTTTCAGTCTATATCGTATACTCCTTTTTATGGAAAACCTCGGCCTCAAAGTGGGGCAACTTTTCACCAACGATTCCGTGATGAAATAAGATGGTTAAGTATAATATGGTTATCCTTGTATACCAAAGACCAGGATGTTCGTCTCTTCGTCTCATCACTTTGATTACATGTCTAGTATTTGTTTTCATTTTTCAAGTTAGCCACCATTTCGATAAAAAAAACATCACAAACTAGCTATACGTTGAGGACAATGATGAAAGTTCCGCTTTGGTTTTTAGATAAGTACTTTGATGGAAGTAGACACTGTCATTTAGGCTGCTTTCACAAAAACTTGTTGGGGGGGGGCGGGAGATTTTAGGGGGGGGGGACTTGAAAATATATGGATAGTGTGTGTGTGGGGGGGTATCTGAAACAATTCTTTGGGTTGAAAATAAATTGACATCATGACTTTTCAAACATGGGAAAATAAGCTTTTAAAATGTTGGTCAACAACAACAACAACAACAACAACAACAACAACAACAACAACAACAACAGCTACAAACAACAGTTGCTCACAAATTAGTAAAATGAAAAACAAAAACAGTCAAATTTTAAATTTTCTTTTAATAAACTGTTAATGTAATGATAAATTGTAATGGGCGAATTGAGTGGTACAGATTGTTTTTTGTCTGAAAATACCAGTGTCTTTCATGTACACTACTATCTACTGAAATTTGGTTCATTTAATGTGTGAAATTACCTTTACACTGTACTGAAAATATTCTTTGTGACATGACTGTGTTTTGGTTTGTGGTTATCACAATGATATGTAACTTTTTCATGTAAATTCTTACTAGTATTAAATGACAGACAAATATGACAGACAACATTTTACATTTGCAGCTCTTGGAAGTTAAAAAAAAAGAGTTGGAAAAAGTTCATCTCAGCCTGCCATCAAAATGTAAAAGATGCACCTGCGCTAAAACATACTTGACAAGTATCAAAAACTTCTGTGCAAGGTATTTTTTCATCCTATAGATATGACTATAATTTTCAACATAAACCTTTAATAATACATTCTAAATATTTCCTAAAATTAGCATATTGGCAACGTCTGCTACATGTGAAACAGAAGACAATATCTCACAAGCTGAGTTAACAGAGAAAAAGTAAAATAAGTTTTTTGCACATACTTTTCAACTTTGCATGAATATACTATTACTTGTAAATATAAAGTTAAATAAAAAAAAATTGATGAATATGACTGGGATGCGCTTGTCAGAAACGGTGACATTTCCAAATTGAAAGTGAAAGAACTTAATAAGTACCTTTCCAACTATGAAATTCCAGCTGTGGCAGGAATGCACAAAATAGACAAAGTTGAGGCTGTAAGATGCCACTATTATCAATCTAAAGAAAGTGAGAGTGATTTGTCATCTGATGACAGTGACAGTGAGAATGATGATACAGCTAGTTCCAACTCTGATGAAGTTGAAGGAGAAATTGGGTCTGATGATGATGATGACAATGCCATGTTTATATACACAAGATCTGGAAGGAGAGCTACCACTTGGAAATCAAAAATTTAAATAAACACATTCTGAGACTTTGTTTAAAATCCTGCATTCACCTTTGTAATCTAACGTCAAAACCAGTCCAATAATCAGGCTCTTACAAGGTAAATGTATTACCAGGTTCATTAAGATATACAATTACTATGATAATAGGGCCATCTTAATTATCATTACCACTAATATATATCGCTTGATTCCTATTCTGTTAGTTGAAATGTGGCTGGCATTTTTGAGTCACACATTTATTTTCTTTTAACATTATATTGAACTAATTTACATCAAACAAGAACAGGATACATGGCAATGCATTTTATTAGGAGTTTTTTCAGTGTTATTTAGACCAATTTGATTTCTTTTAGCACACATTTAGGAAACTGAACTGGAACAATACAGTATAAAACTCTCTTTAGATAACATGTGCATCACAATATTTGCAAATACAACTAAAATGACATTCAACTGTAACACTACTAGTATAATGTACTAATACAATATTGAACAGAAAACAAAGACTCAGTTGGTCTGCTGATCATTTTACAAGAGTTATTCAAAGTGTAATTCATTTACAAGTATATGTTGTTTTTAGGAAAGACAATGCACTGGTTAACATAACATTTTGTTTTAACTGGTGTTTGTGTATATATATACACACAATATACAAATTGATTATATATATAATGGACAAAGTTGGTATTAAGTGTATTATGTAAAGTTTTGTACTTGGAATGTTAACGCACAGGAAGAGTATTCCAAAAAAAATTATTCGGGTGGGGGGTACTTTAAAATTTATTCGGGTGGGGGGGGGGTACTTGAAATATTTGGGGCTTTGGCAGGGGGGTGCTTGAAAAATTTTGGAATATGGCGGGGGGGGGGTACTTGAAAACCTTGAAAAAAATTAGGGTTTTACAAAAAATCTCCCGATCCCCCCCTAACAAGTTTTTGTGAAAGCAGCCTTAGGCTGGTCGAAAGTTTTAATATTTCCAATACGTCTGGTATTTTTCTACACTAATATTGTCATTATAACGTATCACTCTCTATCAAATGAATCCACGTAATCATAACAATAAGTTATGCAGCTTTTCAAATCACGAGATTTAGTCTTTCATCTTTGAATTCTCTGCGACATCTGGAAAAGTATTGACTAGTTATTTAAACTACAACTCATAAATTGGAGAGTACCTATGAAATCTAAACTCTTCTAATCAATTACCTAAGGTAATTAAGGGGCGAGATGAATATCAAAAGTAAATTATTTTAGTTCCAGGTGAGGGTTCAACCATTTGACTTATCATCTTATAAACACCATTTTACGTTGGGTAGAAATTATTTTGTAACGTTACCCCTAAATATCAAATCGAGAAATAAAAGAGTTTTCTTTATAGCAACTGCATCATGTAACACTCAATGTGAATAGTCCAGGTATGATAGACTATAGCTGTCATATGGTGATAGCTTTCAGTACTAACACTCAATGTGAATAGTCCAGGTATGATAGACTATAGCTGTCATATCGTCATAGCTTTCAGTGCTAACACTCAATGTGAATAGTCCAGGTACGATAGACTATAGCTGTCATATCGTGATAGCTTTCAGTGCTAACACTCAATGTGAATAGTCCAGGTACGATAGACTATAGCTGTCATATGGTGATAGCTTTCAGTACTAACACTCAATGTGAATAGTCCAGGTACGATAGACTATAGCTGTCATATGGTGATAGCTTTCAGTACTAACACTCAATGTGAATAGTCCAGGTATGATAGACTATAGCTGTCATATGGTGATAGCTTTCAGTACTAACACTCAATGTGAATAGTCCAGGTACGATAGACTATAGCTGTCATATCGTGATAGCTTTCAGTACTAACACTCAATGTGAATAGTCCAGGTATGATAGACTATAGCTGTCATATGGTGATAGCTTTCAGTACTAACATTCAATGTGAATAGTCCAGGTACGATAGACTATAGCTGTCATATGGTGATAGCTTTCAGTACTAACACTCAATGTGAATAGTCCAGGTATGATAGACTATAGCTGTCATATGGTGATAGCTTTCAGTGCTAACATTCAATGTGAATAGTCCAGGTACGATAGACTATAGCTGTCATATGGTGATAGCTTTCAGTACTAACACTCAATGTGAATAGTCCAGGTATGATAGACTATAGCTGTCATATGGTGATAGCTTTCAGTACTAACACTCAATGTGAATAGTCCAGGTACGATAGACTATAGCTGTCATATGGTGATAGCTTTCAGTACTAACACTCAATGTGAATAGTCCAGGTACGATAGACTATAGCTGTCATATGGTGATAGCTTTCAGTACTAACACGCAATGTGAATAGTCCAGGTATGATAGACTATAGCTGTCATATCGTGATAGCTTTCAGTACTAACACTCAATGTGAATAGTCCAGGTACGATAGACTATAGCTGTCATATGGTGATAGCTTTCAGTACTAACACTCAATGTGAATAGTCCGTTGGTGTAGGGTCTATGGTCCGATAGACTATAGCTGTCATATGGTGATAGCTTTCAGTACTAACACTCAATGTGAATAGTCCAGGTACGATAGACTGTAGCTGTCATATATATGGTGATAGCTTTCAGTACTAACACTCAATGTGAATAGTCCAGGTATGATAGACTGTAGCTGTCATATGGTGATAGCTTTCAGTACTAACACTCAATGTGAATAGTCCAGGTACGATAGACTGTAGCTGTCATATGGTGATAGCTTTCAGTGCTAACACTCAATGTGAATAGTCCAAGTATGATAGACTATAGCTGTCATATGGTGATAGCTTTCAGTACTAACACTCAACGTGAATAGTCCGTTGGTGTAGGGTCTATGGTCCGATAGACTATAGCTGTCATATGGTGATAGCTTTCAGTACTAACACTCAATGTGAATAGTCCAGGTACGATAGACTGTAGCTGTCATATGGTGATAGCTTTCAGTACTAACACTCAATGTGAATAGTCCAGGTATGATAGACTATAGCTGTCATATGGTGATAGCTTTCAGTACTAACACTCAATGTGAATAGTCCAGGTACGATAGACTGTAGCTGTCATATGGTGATAGCTTTCAGTGCTAACACTCAATGTGAATAGTCCAAGTATGATAGACTATAGCTGTCATATCGCTTTCAGTAATAACATACATACAAACAAAGACTGCACGTCACTGGCATATCTTTTAAATTATGTCAAAACTTCACTATATAGCGTTAGCGGAATCCTAACCCCCACCGCACCCCACCGCACCCCATACCCACCCCACTACAATAAAGATACAGTTTAAAGAAAACTTTGTGTTTAGAAATTGTACTTGTGAACTTATTGGAGTTTGTGAGCGGGGTGGGTGTCATTGTTTTTTCATACATTATAGAGGGGTGAGTCAGACTTTCGTAAGCACAGATTGGGGGGTGGTCTATATTTTTCATGCATCAGTCTTTTGAAGACACTGTCCCTCCCATGTTATTTATGTCCAGTTACTAATTTCTCATGGTACATGGGAGAAATTATTGTTTTGGTGTTTCGTGAGGGCGCTGTGATGGTATATCCCATGGTTTTGATTGACAGTAAGATTTGGGGATTGGCCCTGTCTACTCTTCGCCACGTACACAGTAACAACCATCAAGTTTTCCACTTCTTATAAACTGGTTGTTCTTTATTTGTACATTTTGTATATCCTAAAAAGTATACATTTATTAATCACAGTCATAAATCCGGGGGGTGGGGCCTGAGGGGAATATATTTGATCAACAAAAATTTTGCCTTGCCCCCTTCGCGCTCTCAATAAATGTTATGCCATCTTCAATAAATTCTTCAAACGTTTAACTCCTTTTGGACAGGGGAACGGTTTCAAAGTTTATCAACTGACTTCTTTGCTCATTTAGATTCTAATGGTATTTCAAGAGCTGCTGACGTTCTTTCTGAAATGTTATGCAATGCGTCTGAGTGTATGAAACGAAAACAATTCCTAACGAGAGATAATGTACAGCGTAAACAGAGCACCTGGTTTGATGAGGAGTGTCATGCTATGAAAAAACAAGTTCGTCGAGCTCTTAATTATTTTCGTAATAAGAGGACACATGCTAGTTTGAATAACTATCTAGATTTCCGTAGATCGTATCAATCTCTTATTAGAGATAAGAAGAATTTCACCGAACTGGAGAAGCGTAAACTGCTCAATGCCGCCAAGCAATCTAACTCAAGTGAGTTTTGGTCTTGTTAAAAACTAAGGCAGCAGGGCCATCCAGGAATATCCAACTAGAAGATTGGTTTAACTTTTTTTCACAACTTTTTTTCTGATTCTGGTGCTCAGTCTTCTTCAATTAATGATTCATTTCTAGAAGAAGTAAAAGTACTAGTGACGAACTAGACAGTTCAATTAATCGTTTAAAAGTTAATAAGGCCCCAGGTCATGACGGAATTGCACCAGAAATATTTAAACATGTTCCAACGGATTTCAAAATTTTACTTCTTGTACTCTTCAACAAAATTCTCTCTACGGGGTCTTTTCCCGGGCAGTGGGTGAAAGGTTTGATTGTTCCGCTTCACAAAAAAGGGTCCAAGGATTGCGTAAATAATTATAGAGGTATAACCCTTTTGCCGACCATAACGAAAATCTTTAGTGATATCATTTATCAGAGATTGCTTGCGTGGTATGGCGTAGAATGCCTGCCAATATTCGAAAATACAATACTGCAATGACTATATGCAATACTGCAATGACTATATGCAATACTGCAATGACTATATGCAATACTACAATGACTATATGCAATACTGCAATGACTATATGCGATATGACTACATGAGATGACTATATGCGATATGGCTACATGAGGTGACTACATGCGATATGACTACATGCGATGTGACTACATGAGATGACTACATGCGATATGACTACATGAGATGACTACATGCGATATGACTACATGAGGTGACTACATGCGATGTGACTACATGAGATGACTACATGCGATATGACTACATGAGATGACTACATGCGATATGACTACATGAGATGACTACATGCGACATGACTACATGAGATGACTATATGCAATACTGCGATGATGACATGATATGCGGCGATTTTGTAATGACGTTATGCCATTCGTAGATTATTCAATACGCATAATACGAGTATTAATATGAAACAGGCTAGGGAGTACTCCTCAGCATGTTGCACGTGGTAAGAGGTGGACCATTTGATATCCTGGGGGGGGGGGGGAGGGCTTGGAAGATTTTGGGGGAAAAAAGATGCCAAATGGATTTGCTTGAAAAAAAAATCCGGATATGAGAGGGTTATGGAAAAAAAGATGGACCACTGCTGCTAGAAAAAAATGTCTTGGCAGGGAAATGATGCACAGGTTCGAGTATACTGTTCAAATTGCTCGTACCTCTCCAACCAGGACACTTGTCAAATCATGACAAACAGTTTCAAACACATGTCAGGGACCAGTCAGTTTCGTTAGCCTGTGGTACATATAATATTTGTTCTTGTCTCTGTTTCTTTCATAAATGGTTTAAATATTACTTCATGTAAGGGTTCAAACATAACTATACATAAAAAATATACATATAATACATGTATTACCTAGCTACAACACTAGTTACAGAACATGCCATGTAAGTGTTTGGCTGTTTCACAATCAGTGCTTCACTTATCTTACACTTTGGGGCAAAAGTGAACTTGAAGGTTTTGTAATGGTAACCTTCATACTATTGGATAGTTTATAAAAGAACTTAATCTAAATTGTTCTAGTCTCTTCAGTATGAATTTGTCAAAAGGGATGCTATACTTCCTATTTCAGACACTACATGTATCGACACCACAACTCAAATTCAAGTTTATATTGTACACTAGGTATGACCTCCTAAAGTGCTCTAACACATCAGTAACTTTACTATAAATGCAATATCAATGACCCTATACCAATGTTACAGGCCCACTTTTATAACATGGAAAACTTAATGTAAAAAGTTATATTTACTTTAGCTTTTCGATGTTTGGCAATATATATCTCAGAGGCTATGAATAACCTAAAAATCGCCTAAATAGAAACAAAAAATCTGGCGGGGGGGGGGGGGGGGCTTGGACTCCATCACCCCAGAGGCCACTCATTCGTTAAACCAACAATAAGATTCACCAAAATTGGTAAAAAAAAAAACTTAAAAAGCTTCTAGGGGAGATCCCTTAGGACCCCCCCCCCCCATAAGAGGTAGACATGTTCAAGCCTCAAATCAAAGTTCTTCCCTCCACCTCTTACTGTCAAGATGCTATGAAATTTTATTTCAAAATTGTTTCAACCATTGTCTGAAAGTGTCTGTGAATAGCCTAAACATTGCTTGAGAAGTAAAAAACCTCGAGGGCTTCTAGGGGGACCCCCGAGAACCCCCCGTAAGAGGTAGACATGTTCCAGTCTCAAATCAAAGTTCTTTCCTTCAACTCTTACTGTCAAGATGCTATGAAACTTTATTTCAAAAATGTTTCAACCTCACAGAGTTGCTTTTTACATGTTAGAGCTGTCTTGTAAAATTTGTAAATTATTGTCTGAAAGTGTCTGTGAATAGCCTAAACATTGCCTTTAGAAGTAAAAATCATCCAGGCCGTTTTCTAGGGGGAGACCGGCTAGAACCCCCCCCCCCCCCATTCACAGACACTCGCACAAGAGGTGGACATATCCCAGTCTCAAAGCTCTTCCCTCTACAACTTACTGTCAGATGCTATGAAACTTTATTCAGGGGGGGGGGGGTCAGTGACTTTTTGTCGGCCCAATGGAAAAAAAACACTGACACCCCCCCCCCCATCCACCAATCTGGAGAAACTGACCGGTCTATCTGAATGTTTGAGCTCACCAATCAAGTTTCCGATTTGTATTTTCAGTGTGTCACCATACCATGGCATGCTTATTTAATTGAAAATCAAACATGTATGAAATATGTAGTTTTTTAAATATAATATGAGTGTGATAGAACAGCATCTTTTACTCTCTCTATTACCGTGTGCCAAAACCAAACAGAAAATTGTGGCAACAAATGTAGGTGTTCAACATTGACGTAAAAAAAATCCGGATATCTCAAAGAAGCAAAGAAAAAAAAAGTTGCCAGCATAGGAAAAGGAGAAAAAAATAATTCTCAGGCAAGCAGGTGGGAAAAAAAATAATGACTCTCCACCAATCTTCCAAGCCCCCCAGGATATCGAATGGTCTACCCCTTATGCATATTGAATAATCTACGAATGGCATAACGTCATTACAAAATCGCCGCATATCATGTCATCATCTCGCATCGCAGTATTGCATGTAGTCATCTCATGTAGTCATATCGCATGTAGTCATCTCATGTAGTCACATCGCATGTAGTCACCTCATGTAGTCATATCGTATGTAGTCATCTCATGTAGTCATATCGCATGTAGTCACCTCATGTAGTCGTATCGCATGTAGTCATCTCATGTAGTCATGTGTGTCATTTAGATTTATTGTCATGTGTGCATCATTCGCCTTGTGTGTGCGTCATTTATAGTATCGAGCACAGGACACGTATTATTGCTTAGATTGCCGCCCTGGGTCGCCGTTTTCTTAGGAAAATATCGTACGAATCCTGCTGCTACAAATGTGTCAATCTCTAAAGTAGCGGAAATGTTTTTTCCTTACTTACACTGCAGGTAGGAATATATAGTCAAAAGGTTGTTATATCTAGTCTGTAGACCAGGAAAACAACAATCTAAGAAATATTACACGCCCCTGTGGTCATACGTGCATTACTTGCCTTATGTGTGTCATTTATTTCCATACGCTAGTCATTTGCCATAAGATGTGTGTCATTTGCTCTTACGCATACATAATTAATTTTGTGTGTCACTTACGTTAGCCTGTAAGATACGTCCTGACGTTCCGCCCTCACCGGCGTGGGAGGGGTTGGCTGAAGTGTGAGGGCGCCCCATCACGGCGTACCTTACAGACTACACTTACGTTCATCATCATCACACATCATGATCAAATGTAGACGAATAATAAAAAGTAAGTACCCTAGAGAAGACACTTAACACTCTAAGCCGTCAGATGTAGGTGATGTACACTTGATATCTTGTAGATGTAATAGAAATTGCCTTGAATGACAGCCACAAAAGCCAGACGATAGTACTTTCAGTTGGTCATTATATGTATAGACTATTTATAGAACTTATGGTATATTTTATTTCATTTATTTCATTCATCTAGATTAACTGGTATATACCGAGTACCATTATGATATGGCAAGTCGGGCAAAAAAGTCCCCTGAACGTTAGATCCTTGATATTTTTATTGTCCATTCCTAATCCCAATGATATGATGTACAGGGTTGGTAGAACTTCACTGAGCTCTGTTGAAATGTGGCGCATGAAATATTGAATCTAACGTCCATATTATCTAGTCAATGCTAGGGGTATCATTGCTGCCAAGCAATTCTTTGTCGCTTCCTTTGAGTTGCCATACATACCCTTTTATATACAATAGGCCACAGTTTTTCCTTTATTTTTATTTATTACTTTTATTTATTTTTTTATTTATTTTTTTTTTTTTTGGGGGGGGGGGGCAAGTTTAATACACACACTCACAATGCTTGACAGCCAATAGTGAGGAGTTATGAGGGTATGGTGCCATTATAACTCTCAAACATGAAAACCTATAGTTTGTGTTGGTGTTGGTGTAAAAATAACTTGAATATGACACAGGGCGAACATGACGAATGCAGGTGGAGACGCGGGAAGGATGGCGAATGCAGATGAAGACGCAGCGAAGATGATGAATGCAAACGGAGACGTGGTGAAATTGGTGACAGTGGTGGAAGTGCGAAATTTGTGTCTGTGGATGTTAAGTATGAGAGAAAGTCCATAGCCAGGCAAGTGAAAATAATCCAAACTACCGACCCTCTGACCTAACCTAACCTGAGGACAACCCAAAATGAGAAGAAAAAGAAAAAAGATGAACTGTTTGTGTATATGTAATATGTGGTCATGCGTAGTGATGGCAAAAAGGACCGAGGCGTGAGGTAGTTGATGGCGATGATGATGAAAATACGGGTAGTATTTGAAATGTGTAGGTTGGAGAGGGGGTTATAAGAACAACAGTCACTCATTCATTCATTCATACTTAGAAAAGTAAAAGCATTTTAATTTCACAAGATTTTGATAATCATTTTCTTTGGCCTTTGTAACCATCTATTGTTTTGTTATAGTTCCATGCTAATGTTATAAAAAAATAGTATAAAAATTAAAATTACTGAAAATGTAACATGTAAAATTAACTATATATGCAGTGTGCGTGAACAAAAAGAGTGTTTCCTGTCAACAGATGGGCAGGACATTGTGTTTTTATATTTGTCAGGGGGGGGGAGATTGTTTTGTGGATGAATTGCAGGGGGGGGGTCACTATTTTTAAGTACAACATGAACGGTTGCTAGTATTCAATTCCCACATTTCTTGCAATAGTGCTATTTAATACCGGTTGCTAGTATTCAATTCCCACATTTCTTGCAATAGTGCTATTTAATACCGGGTGCTAGTATTCAATTCCCACATTTCTTGCAATAGTGCTATTTAATACCGGGTGCTAGTATTCAATTCCCACATTTCTTGCAATAGTGCTATTTAATACCGGGTGCTAGTATTCAATTCCCACATTTCTTGCAATAGTGCTATTTAATACCGGGTGCTAGTATTCAATTCCCACATTTCTTGCAATAGTGCTATTTAATACCGGTTGCTAGTATTCAATTCCCACATTTCTTGCAATAGTGCTATTTAATACTTGGTGCTAGTATTCAATTCCCACATGTCTTGCAATAGTGCTATTTAATACCGGTTGCTGGTATTCAATTCCCACATTTCTTGCAATAGTCATATGACTTAATACCCATTTTATTTATAATGAGCTTTGAGACCTCGTCATTGCTTTGTTTTGTGACCTTTGCAATGATGACAAAATATTGGCCATATTTGTCATAAAAAATTCTGAATTTGACTTGGCTAGTAAGTTGAAATATTGAAGACTGTCTTTGATGAAGACTTGATGAAAATTTATAGTTTATGAACATCTTTCAGATGAATATTTGAGGCTACATCACTTTTCATCTGTGTTCATGACAGCACAGATCAATTGTAGATGAACAGCAAAGATAAGTAAAGAACTTCTAGATGACGCTTACCATTCATAGCTTTTAGGTGTAAGTGATGTATACTTGATATTCTGTAGACGTACCATATAATAGATATTGCCTTGAAATACACTGCCATGGATACACTAAAGACGACAGTACCTTAAATTCACTCAGTCATTAGTAGCATTTTTATGCCAACAATTATTTAGACTGAGAATGTAGTCATACTCGTATGGTAATTCTGGCTATATGGTCCCCTGGATTTGAGAGTTTAATTTGAATGTTTGTAGTGAAATTGATCAACCCACCCCCCTGATAAAAAGAGGATTAAATGTTTGATAGCTCTACTGAGCTCTGTATGCAGTTGAATTTAGGCCGCATTGGAAATTGATTACTCTAAAATCCATATTATCTAGTCAATGCTAGGGGTGTCATCGCTGCCAAGCAATTCTTTGTTGCCAATTTGAATCACCATACAAGGACACATACTTTTTGTTTGTTTTTTTGGGGGGGAGAGGGTTAACATACATGCACATGCTTGACTGCGAATATGAAGAGTTGTAATGGAATGTGCCATTATAACTCTAAACCATACAAACATACATACAGAAAGTTAAAATGAATGGGGGACTTTATTGTATTGTTGTAATGAATATGACGCACAGCGGTGATGGCAAATAAAGATGGCGACAAGGCAGTAATAGAGATGGCGGCGACACGGCCAATATAAATTACATTTACCAAAGTGCTCCCATATGGCTGATATTAAATTTTCAAGGTTATAATTTGTAGACAATATTTTTTTATGAAATGGGGTGAAAGGAAGAAATCAAATCTTGACGAAGGTAAACTTGCCCAGGTTTGGGAAACCACTATAAAGAAAGAACTGTGTGTATAAATTTGCAAATACAGTATAATTAATTGATTTTTTATTGTTCTACTGTTTCTCCCTGAAAAATCGACCCCAATGGTCAGAAAAGCCAATGAGAATAAGTCAAGCAAAAACATTTTTATACTATTAAATTGATTATGAAATAATAACTGACTAAAGTTGCATAAAGTGGGTAGAATTTGTATGCGTTATCAAAATGTGTATTTTTGTCCTATCTCAGAGAATTAAATTTTTTTTGCAGAAGTAATATGGGAGGGGGGGGGGGGGGGTGCACAACTCCCATAGGTGGGAAAGGTCTGCTGGAAAGCAGTGTTTTTTTGTATACTTTTCTGGGCTGGAAAACTTTGGAAAACCCTGCTCAGCTGGACTGATAGATTTTGCTTCAGTTGCAGCTTAGAATAAATCTATGAATTTCAAAACATTATTACAATTCTTAAAAGTGAGATTTCATTTTCCAAAAGACAATTAATTTGGTCAGTTTTTAGCTATTTCATCGTACAAACTGCCGCCTGTATCTATCATAGATCTGTAGAGTATCTATTTTGTGCTATAAAGTTGGTATTAGAAATTGTCTCCATTTTTGGGTATGTAGTATGACAACAGTAAGGGCTTGGTAATCTTAGCAAAGCCTCCTAGTATCATTTCACACAGAGTTGTCCTGTCATATGAACATGTTTAATGAGAGTAATCCATAATGCCAATACTATTTCAACTTTAAGTGCAATTAATTATGAAAGGAGAATTAGAAATTAACAGTCATTGGTGCCTAATTATGTGCTTATTTACTATATATTAGTATTTATTATATATTAGTATTTATCATACATTAGTATTTATTATATTAGTACTTATTACTTATTAGTGATTATTTATTATATGTTATTATTATTACCCTAAAGTTATTATTATTATTATTATCATTATTGTTATTAAGATAGAATTTAATAGTAGGGCCGGCAAAGAAAATTTATCTAAAGTGTGCTTCTTTGAACTAGTATTGGCAAAATAAACCACTTTCATTAATTTTGTTCACATGACCATATATCCCAGGATGAGGTGGGCAACTCTTTGTGAAATGACATAGGGAGGCTATGTTGAAACCCCCAAAAACCAAACCGTTGTCATACTACACACCCTAAAAATGGTCTGACTCTTTCTTATACCAACTGTATCACTCAAAATACATACTATACAGGTCTATAATACATGCAGACGGTAGTGCATATGATGTAATACCTAAAAACTGATCAAAAATAATTATTTTTTTGAGAAATGAAATCTTACTTTTAGCAATTGTAAGAATTATTTTGAAAAATATATCAATATTTTGAACTACAATTAAAATAAAATCAACCAGTCTAGATGGGCAGGGTTATCCAAAATCTTCTCGCCTAGAAAAGTATATACCCTATATCATACATGTACATGTACCTTATGACATATGCATACAGACTTTACAGCAGACCTTCCCCGTATAGTCCATGGGAGCTCAAGGCCAGGTTTCAAAATAAAGCTTGTTTTATGATTAATTATGCAGAAAATATTGATTTTTGATGACAAATATGGCATATTTTCCGAATGACATGTCACCTTTGTGCCAGTTTTGAAAGAAATCAGATATTGGAAGTCTGAGCCCATTGTAATAGTCACTCACTTTGGGGGACTAAAAGTGCTTTTGCTGGATGAATTCTATTCCCTTTTCTAAACATTGTGATCTCTGATTGAGAGAGAAACACAAGTGTGGTAAACCATAATATTTTTGTTCAAAATTTCAATTGATAAATATTGAATCAAACTTTTATGATTCAGTTTTAATTTAGCAAAACCAATTGCAACCTACAGGAGCATTTTGGTTTACACCAGTTATATTTTTACAGCTTTTATTTTATTTATTTTTTACAGAGGTTAATGAGGGAGACGGTAGTTCTCTTATAAAAACTTGTTTTTAAAACTCCTCCCATGTAACAAAAACTACTCTAATGGTGAAAAACTAATGGTCCTTGCTCAGTGCTCGGGGATCATCATGTTATAGACTTTTTGTAATTACAGAAATTTAGTTGTAGTCTTTTTAGCCCTAATTTGCATATCACTGATGAAATTATCATATCAAGAATACATCTTAATCTAATTATAGACAACCAAAAATACATTTTTAGATCATAATTTACATATCACTGATTGGATCGTGTTATAGACCTTTTGTAAATATAGACTTAGTTTTAGTCTTTATAGCCCTAATTTGCATATCACTGATGAGATAAACACATCAAGAATACATCTTAAACTAATGATAGATTTTTTACCATAAAGACACATTTTTAGGCACTAATTTGCATATTACTGATTGGATCATCTTATTATAGACTTTTTTAAATAAAGACCTTTAGTTTTAGGCTTTTTAGCCCTAATTTGCATATCATCGATGAGATCATAGTATTAAGAATACATCTTAAACTAATGATAGACTTTTGACCAAAAAGCCACATTATTAGCCCCTAATTTGCATATCACTGAAGAGATCATCTTGTTATAGACGTTTTGTAAATATAGACTTTTAGTTTGAGGCTTTTTAGCCCTAATTTGCATATCACCGATGAGATCATGGTATTAAGAATACATCTAAATCTAATGATAGACTTTTGACGAAAAAGACACGTTATTAGGCACTAATTTGCATATTACTGATTGGATCATCTTGTTATAGACTTTATAAATATAGACTTTTAGTTTTAGTCTTTTTAGCCCTAATTTGCATATCACTAATGAGATAAACACATCAAAATTACATCTTAATCTAATGATAGAATTTCGACCAAAAAGACATATTATTAGGCACTAATTTGCATATTACTGATTGGATCATCTTGTTATAGACTTTCTTTTAGTTTGAGTCTTTTTAGCCCTAATTTGGATATCACTGATGAGATAAACACATCAAGAGTACATCTTAATCTAACGATAGACTTTTGACCAAAAAGACACATTATTAGACACTAATTTGCATATTACTGATTGGATCATCTTGTTATAGACTTTCTTTTAGTTTGAGTCTTTTTAGCCCTAATTTGCATATCAGTGATGAGATAAACTCATCAAGAATACATCTTAATCTAATGATAGACTTTTGACCAAAAAGACACATTATTAGGCACTAATTTGCATATTACTGATTGGATCATCTTGTTATAGACTTTATAAATATAGACTTTTAGTTTTAGTCTTTGTAGCCCTAATTTGCATATCACTAATGAGATAAACACATCAAAATTACATCTTAATCTAATGATAGAATTTTGACCAAAAAGACATATTATTAGGCACTAATTTGCATATTACTGATTGGATCATCTTGTTATAGACTTTCTTTTAGTTTGAGTCTTTTTAGGCCTAATTTGCATATCACTGATGAGATAAACACATCAAGAGTACATCTTAATCTAATGATAGACTTTTGACCAAAAAGACACATTATTAGACACTAATTTGCATATTACTGATTGGATCAACTTGTTATAGACTTTCTTTTAGTTTTAGTCTTTTTAGCCCTAATTTGCATATCAGTGATGAGATAAACACATCAAGAATACATCTTAATCTAATGATAGACTTTTGACCAAAAAGACACGTTATTAGGCACTAATTTGCATATTACTGATTGGATCATCTTGTTATAGACTATTTTATTTTTAGTCTTTTTAGCCCTAATTTGCATATCACTGATGAGATAAACACATCAAGAATACATCTTAATTTAATGATAGATTTTTGATCAAAAAGACTCATTATTAGGCACTAATTTGCATATTACTGATTGGATCATCTTGTTATAGACTATTTTATTGTTAGTCTTTTTAGCCCTAATTTGCATATCACTGATGAGATAAACACATCAAGAATACATGATAGACTTTTGATCAAAAAGACTCATTATTAGGCACTAATTTGCATATTACTGATTGGATCATCTTGTTATAGACTTTTTGTAAATATAGACTTTTAGTTTGAGTCTTTTTAGCCCTAATTTGCATATCAGTGATGAGATAAACACATCAAGAATACATCTGAATCTAATGATAGAATTTTGACCAAAAAGACATATTATTAGGCACTAATTTGCATATTACTGATTGGATCATCTTGTTATAGACTTTCTTTTAGTTTGAGTCTTTTTAGCCCTAATTTGCATATCAGTGATGAGATAAACACATCAAGAATACATCTTAATCTAATGATAGACTTTTGACCAAAAAGACACGTTATTAGGCACTAATTTGCATATTACTGATTGGATCATCTTGTTATAGACTATTTTATTTTTAGTCTTTTTAGCCCTAATTTGCATATCACTGATGAGATAAACACATCAAGAATACATCTTAATTTAATGATAGATTTTTGATCAAAAAGACTCATTATTAGGCACTAATTTGCATATTACTGATTGGATCATCTTGTTATAGACTATTTTATTGTTAGTCTTTTTAGCCCTAATTTGCATATCACTGATGAGATAAACACATCAAGAATACATGATAGACTTTTGATCAAAAAGACTCATTATTAGGCACTAATTTGCATATTACTGATTAGATCATCTTGTTATAGACTTTTTGTAAATATAGACTTAGTTTTAGTCTTTTTAGCCTTAATTTGCATATCACTGATGAGATAAACACATCCAGAATACATATTAATCTAATGATAGATTTTTGACCAAAAAGACACATTTTAGGCACTAATTTGCATATTACTGATTGGATCATCTTGTTATAGACTTTCCTTTATTTTTAGTCTTTTAAGCCCTAATTTGAATATCACTGATGAGATAAACACATCAAGAATACATCTTAATCTAATAATAGATTTTTGACCAAAAAGACACATTATTAGGCACTAATTTGCATATTACTGATTGGATTATCTTAGACATTTTGTAAATATAGACTTTTAGTCTTAGTCTTTTTAGCTCTAATTTGCATATCACTGATGAGATAAACACATCAAGAGTACATCTAAATCTAATGATAGATTTTTGACCAAAAAGACACATTATTAGGCACTAATTTGCATATTACTGATGAGATAAACACATCAAGAATACATCTTAATCTAATGATAGACTTTTGACCAAAAAGACACGTTATTAGGCACTAATTTGCATATTACTGATTGGATCATCTTGTTATAGACTTTGTAAATATAGACTTAGTTTTAGTCTTTTTAGCCCTAATTTGCATATCACTAATGAGATAAACACATCAAGAATACATCTTAATCTAATGATAGAATTTTGACCAAAAAGACATATTATTAGGCACTAATTTGCATATTACTGATTGGATCATCTTGTTATAGACTTTGTAAATATAGACTTAGTTTTAGTCTTTTTAGCCCTAATTTGCATATCACTGATGAGATAAACACATCCAGAAAGCATCTTAATCTAATGATAGATCTTTGACCAAAAAGATGAGATCATAAGCCTTAATTTGGTTTTGAGACACATATATTTGATCACTATACCATGGGTATAACTGAAGCGGTGACATTATTTTGTATTGTAATTTATGAATGTTCTGACCATCACAAAACGAAAAATAAATTTGGTTCACATTGTTGGTTGTTATGTGGTTATTAGCTATATTTGTAATATTGTAAACAAACTTATCTTTTTCATCATCTTCAAAGAAGAATGTCTTTACGGAAATAACTCTTAAATTTGTAACATGAATGAAAAAAATATGCGCTGCAGAGCAAAATACACGGGTTTTAATTTTGTATGATTAGCATTTTAATGAAAGAATTATTTCGATTCAACTTTGTATTTCTTGAAAAAAAACTAACTAACTAGATTTTGCGAAAACTTTAACCCTAATTAGATGTGGCACAGTCAGTATTTCTAGAAACAATCTATTTTAAGTTTACATTTAGTTAACTAGTTTTTGCGAAAGTTGTTAATTTTAGAATGGGAACCCTAATTAGAAGTGGCACAGTCTGTATTTCTAGGAACAACCTATTTTAAGTTTACATTTGGTTTACTAGTTTTGGGGTAACTTTAGTATGGGACCCTAAATAGAAGTGGTTTTCTGTGGTTATAGGCAATTATGGTTTTCAAGTTTGTGTTTCGTAAATAGTCTAATATAAACATCAATGATTTTTCATTTGAACATGGCAAAATACAATTGTTTCGGTTGTGAAAGAAATGTGTATACCGGAGGTGGCTGAATTTATAGGAATCTGGGTACCCGAGAACAACTTTGTGTACATGACTATGTATGACGTATCTATTCAAATTTGTTTGTCGATAAATTTTGATTTGTATTTTTTATTCGTAGATAAATTTTGATATGTATTTTGCGTTCTTAATGTTTTCGAAAATGGGGAATATTACAGTCTGTGCCACTTGAACAACCAATGACAAACTTTCCTCCTGACAAAACCGTCTAAATCCTAACCTGTCAACCCGGGCCGCCACCTTCCCGCCAAAAAAGGTACCGCGCCGAAATTGCCACCATGGCCCCCATTCCCATACAACGGACCCAAATGCAGCAGAAAGAACAAACATAGCAAACCGACTTATCTCATATACCATCCTTCGACGTTCTCGCAGGGACCAAACCATGATAAATTGACGAACCAATACGCAAACCATTGACTTCCATTCTCGAACAGTCTCTATTGTACAGCGAACAAACATCTGAAGCAAACACAGCATCCATACGGTGATACACATTGCAATTTTTCCTTCCAACTTCCTCTTTTCGACCAGTGAGCGAAGTAGACAGCATACAGCATCCAGGACCCATACCAAACATCGGAATATTCTTCTATCATCCACTCTCAGCAGTACAAGGCTTCGGACATATACTATGACGACATAGACCAGGGTGAGCAGCACAATACCAGTATCCATCTTTGTTTATCGTTTGCTGGAGTCGCAAAGACAGTTTGAAAATGTATCACGCGTCATTTATATACCCAACCCAAGATGTTAGATTCCTGTCGAGAACCATGAACCAATCAGACCTAGAGGATCAAAATTTTCCTCTACCCCTCCAGGTGCACTTTAAAGGTGGTGGCAGGGAAAACTATTGTGTTTGTAAGACTAGTTAGGTGTTGTTTGTTTCAAATTGGTCAATCACTTGACAGGGAGTACACGTGTTACATTTGACAAACAACCAATCAAAAGTCCGGAGTTGATTTCTCCACATTCTTTTATTTTACAGGAATACAAACTTATGTAACGTGCACAGGGGTGAACACTGTGTAATGAAGGTATAGACTAGCGTTCCTCGCTAAATGCGTGCAATGACGGATAAGCACCGGTATTGTTGATGAATTATGAATGTATGTGTCGACCCCCGTTTGAATGAAAGTGTAATGTATAAAATTATGTGAAAACCAGGACGTGGTGACGGGGGCTATTGTCTTGGAATAATAAGGTGTTGTATTTTGTTACCAATTACTCAACTCGTTGACATACAGTTTATTTATTTATTTCACGGAAGGCCGGCAAGTCCCATTTACAGGCTCCTAAAAATGAAAAATTCAAGAATACAAAACACACAAGCATATCAAACAAACAAAACTAACTTAATGCACATTAAAAACACATTTTTCGATTACTTATTCTCTAAGTATGTCAGTCATTTCATGATGAACGAAGAAGTCATAGTCAAATACAGCTGTAAGTCTTGCACCGTCAACCAGTTCAATTCTGATAGAAATCTTTTAAACAGTTCATGTTCTTTCCTACATTGCAATGTCAGATCCCTTACAAAAAACTTTGATAGCTTTGTTAACTTTCTAAGCATGTTAGATCAAAATTTTCTTTTTATAGCTCTAACGGAAACATGGTTACATCCCGATTCAAATTGCTGTCTTTATGATTTGCCTTCCTATACTTTCGTTACTTGTAATCGTGAAGCCTCACAAGGTGGTGGAGTCGCTCTGTATTTTCACAATTCGCTGTCCTTCTCTCGCATTAACACATGTAAAATTAATCACTGCGAATCCATCTTTGGGGAAACTATGATCAACAACAAAAAGATTGTTATAGGCGTTATCTACAGAAGACCCAACACACCTTTTAATGAATTCATTGACAGTTTAGAAGCATGCCTTGATCAGGTGTCAGTGAACGGGCGTGATTGTATTCTCCTTGGCGATATGAATATTGACACATCTTTAGATAGCCCACCCGTTACTCATTACAATACTCTCCTGAATACATACAATATGACACAATTAATTAACACCCCTACCAGAGTTACTAACACCTCACAAATAATACTGACCACTTTATTGAGTCCGGTACAATTGAAACAGACATTTCAGACCACTATCCAATTTTCGGCATTATTAAAAGTCTGCATCACGTTTTTGAAAACAGTACCAAAACACACACCTACGATTTCTGGAATTACAACAAAGAGGCCTTCTTAGCTGACCTAAGCAATGTATCCTGGCAACCAGTCCACATGTGCGAAGATCCGTCTGAAGCATACAATATTTTTAATGATTTATTTCATACTGTTATCAGAAGACATCTTCGAATAAAAACATTTACAAGAACACAAAAGTCAATTAAAAGACCCTGGATCACAAAGGGCTTATTTACATCCATACATACAAAACATAAACTTTTCTCGAAAATGAAAAATCACCCAAGGAATAACCAAATTAAAAATATGTATACTAGGTACAGGATTACATTGACGAAGCTCCTTAGGTTGGCTAAGAAAAACTACACACCAATAAAATTTCAAATGCCTCTGGCAACATCAACAAAACTTGGCTTATTATTAAAGAGATGTTGAACAAAACACATACCAAATGTTCTCCCGATAAATTAACTACAAACAACCCTGGAAACACATGCTTAACAGATACAAGAGATATTACTCAAGAATTCAATAATTATTTCACTGGTATTGGGCCCAATCTTGCTCAAAAGATTACAAGCAACAAAGACTTTAGACAATACCTGGATGGGAACTACCTCAACTCCTTTTTCTTTCACCCCGTGTCTGAAGAAGACGTCCTTGGAGAAATATTCAAGCTTGATCCCCGCAAAGCTACCGGTCAGGACACAATTAATCCCCTCTTAGTTATACACGCTGCTCACATTATTGCATGCCCTCTCACACATATAATTAACTGTTCTCTCAACAATGGTATTTTTCCAAGTCTACTTAAGATTGCCAAGGTAATACCTATTTATAAAAAAGGTTCGCCATGCGATGTTGGCAATTATCGCCCCATTTCAATTTTGCCCGTAATCAGTAAAGTGTTTGAATCTATTGTCAATCATCAACTTGTTATATATTTTGAAAAATACAACATCCTCATCAAAACTCAGTTTGGTTTCAGGAAAAAACACAGTACTAAGCTTGCCCTGGTTGACCTGATCACTGGTATTGCTAATAAGCTGGACAATGGATATCTGACATGTGGTATATTCATTGATTTGCGGAAAGCCTTTGACACAATAGACCATAGTATTCTTCTACAGTGTCAGAGGCTTGCCTTTACTTTGGTTTAAAAGTTATCTCTCCCAGCGTAAGCAGTGTGTCTGTATAAATAATGTTACCTCGCCATATAGCGAAATACAATGTGGAGTACCACAAGGCTCAATTTTAGGCCCCCTTCTCTTTCTGATTTACATCAATGATATTGTGAACGCTACTGATGCATTTGAATTTCGATTATTTGCCGACGACACAAACTTGTTTCAATTTATCAACAATCCCTCAAATATAATTCAGCTTGATCAACTCCATTTCGACTTCAGGAAAGTCTGTGACTGGTGCGACGCCAATAGGCTCACTATCAATGTAGAAAAAACGAATTTCATGATTATTAAGACTTCGCAAAGATTGGTGAAAACGGAGGGAAGTCTGGGCATCAATCGCTCACAAATTTCACAAGTAACGTCAACCAATTATCTTGGCGTGTGTTTAGATCAAAATATGCTTTGGACATCACACATTGAAAAAGTTAGGAAAGCAATTTCTCCAATTAATGGCATAATTTCCAAAATTCGCTATTACGTACCTAAATCTACTCTTCTTCTGCTGTATAACTCTATGATCTTGCCCCATATCTCATATTGTATAGAGATATGGGGCAATACATACAATACATTTCTCAAGCCTATCTTAAACCTTCAAAAGAAAGTTATTCGCTTTATAACTTTTTCAAAAATTGGTGCTCCCTCCTCCCCTCTTTTTCAGCAACTAGGAATTCTAAGTGTCCACCAGCAATGCAAATTTAATACTTCTTTATTTATTTTTGATTTGAGGGCCGGTCACTTCCCGCAAACAGTTAACGACTATTTCAACACACCACCAAATACGTATCACACTCGGAATACAACGAGAGATAACTTTTACATTCCAAAAGTAAATCTTACTTTGACGCAACACAATTTTCAGTATGCAGCTGCAAAACATTGGAACTCCTTACCTGAAGAATTGAAAAAAATACAATCCAGGACTAAATCTCAGTTAAAACAGTATTTGTTACAAAATTAATTCAGCTTTTTCTACCTTACATTGCATTTAATGCCAGTTGTTATATATTTTTTTTGATGAGACAGTGCTCTATACCGCAGTGGCAGAGCGTTATATATATATATAAGGAAGAAAAATTGGTAACATGGAAAATCGAGAATCCATGTAATGTGATGTTGATATGATGCAGCTGCTGATATAAAATGTTGAAAAAAAATATAAATTTTACTATCAGCAGCCATTGTACCCTCAAAGCAAATATTATTGACATCAAAACAGTGAAATAATAGTGATTACAATAATAATAACAACAAGTCTACAGCTGTCAAGACATCCTAATATAAGAATAAGAAACAATGTGACAATGATAACCCTCTCCATCTCTCTCTGTGTCTGTCTGTCTGTCTGTCTGTCTGTCTGTGTGTGTGTCTCTCTCTGACTCTGACTGTCTCTCACTCACTCACTCACTCAGTCTCTCTCTCTCTCTCTCTCTCTCTCTCTCTCTCTCTCTCTCTCTCTCTCTCTCTCTCTCTCTTCATGAATATCTACTGAATAAAATAAATACACATGGCTGCAGCTGAATTTGCAAATATGTTTTTTTGCCTGCATGCCTGCCAATAAATTAGAGTGTACCTGACATAGCCTAAATGTCCATTCCAACCTTCAGCTGTGGTACAACATATTTGGAGGTATTTTTATGGTTAATATTGCAAATCTTGTTAACCTTTAATAATATAGTACTCTCGTATGGAAATTTGGCGGTAAAGAACAGAAGTACACTTTCTTGTATCGTCCACACTGCCGAGAAAATTATTGGTACCATAGCAACCATCACCAAATAGGAAAGCTAAGTCTTCTCTGTCATGTATATTTAGTTAATAGGCAGTAAAAAGAAAGACACTTAAATATAGTGAACGACCAGACACATCCATCACACACTCACTTCTACAAGCTTCCCTCTTGACGTCATTATAGGGTTCCATTTGCAAAAAAGAGTGTGTTCAAAGATATTTGAAAACAATTATTGCCAGGCCTGACGCAAAACTTTCAAAAGATGCCTGACCATCAGGATAATAACAATTGACATATTCCAATGTGAAATATTAACCAACTCTAAAAGATGGCAGGGTTAGCGTTGGATGTATATTATAATAATTATTATTTGAAATTTGAAAACAAAATTGGGATACCCATTAGAAAATTTCAGCTATTGACATCACAAGTGTATTTGAATATTGCAAACCAGCATTGTCAATGAAATTGAGTAGTTGCTATGGAAACAGTAGTGGTTGCAATGTGAAAGGTGATATTTCCATATGCATGTTTGCATGCCAAAAATGAATTTCTTTTTCTTTCTAGGACTGAGGATTAAACTCAGCTGTTACTCAGGTTCATCTCAGCTTCCTTGTAAATAGTCTACATCTTTCAAGAAATTCTGTTGAAAAATGTATCGAATTACTAGGTAGCTCGTTCAAAGAAACTCAACTGTGGCAATTCTACACTTTGAAAATATTAAAAGTGTTTTCCTAAAAGCCTGTGGCCTGTTATGTTGTGGATGGTTCCCTACTATCCAAGCAAAATGTCATATTTCTATGACATGGATAACAATTGTAAGTTATATATACAAGACAACCAGCTAGTACATTTTTAGAAAATCATTTCCAAGCTTTACAGGACACTAGCACCAACATGTAAAAAGCAACTACATAAGGTTGAAATATTTTTGAAATATAGTTTGATAGGATCTTGACAGTAAGAGGTAGGGGAGATCTTGAGACTGGGATGTGTACACCTCATGGGGGGGTCCTAGGGGGTCAAAGAAACTCAACTGTGGCAATTCTACACTTTGAAAATATTAAAAGTGTTTTCCTAAAAGCCTGTGGCCTGTTATGTTGTGGATGGTTCCCTACTATCCAAGCAAAATGTCATATTTCTATGACATGGATAACAATTGTAAGTTATATATACAAGACAACCAGCTAGTACATTTTTAGAAAATCATTTCCAAGCTTTACAGGACACTAGCACCAACATGTAAAAAGCAACTACATAAGGTTGAAATATTTTTGAAATATAGTTTGATAGGATCTTGACAGTAAGAGGTAGGGGAGATCTTGAGACTGGGATGTGTACACCTCATGGGGGGGTCCTAGGGGGTCTCCCCCTAGAAGCCCTGGAGGTTTTTTCCCTGAAAAGTCTATTTTGAGACTATTCAGACCCTTTCAGACAATAATTTCCAAGTCTTACAAGACAACACCAACATGTAAAAAAACAACTACATAGGGTTGAAATACTTTTGAAATATACTTTGATAGCATCTTGACAGTAAGAGGGGAAGAGCTTGAGACTGGGATATGTCCACCTCATGCGGGGGGTCTGAGGGGGTCTCCCTCTAGAAACCCTGGAGGATTTTTACTCTTATAGCCAATATTTACGCTATTTAGACCCTTTCAAGCAATAACTTAATCTATGCTTTACAAGACAGCAAGTATCAGAAACTATTCTTTATAACTTAATACACTAAGGGTTGAAATATGTTCTTAAAAAGTTAAATGGCATCATTATATATATGTAGTAAAGGTCAGCACATCTAATGGTAGTATCATTGGTAGGGGAGATTTTGAGATTAAGGCAATTTTAGACTATCTTGGCAAACATTTCACGTCTTGAAAAGACAATATCATCTCAAATTAGAATAGGGTGAAAATATTTAAGAAAAGTTTAATACCATTATGACAGTAAAAAGGTTGTTGGTGCATCTGATTGTTGGTTGAATGCATGAGTGACCTCTGGGGGTGAGGGAGTCCTTGGGATTTTCCCCCTGGCAGATCTGGAGTTTTTTGCTTGAGATACTAAGGCAATGTTTAGGTTATTCATAACCTTTGAGGTAATATTTCCAAGCTTCGAAAAGCTAACGTAAATGTACGTTTTAAATGAGTTTCCTATATCACATAAAATGGACATGTAACATTAGTATAGGGGCATTAATATATGTATAATAAAGTCACCGGTATGTCAGAGAACTTTAGGTGGTCATACCTAGTGTATAATTGAAACTGGAATCTGATGAGATGTGGTGATTTGTAGTGTCAATAGCATGACGAGTAGAACAATTTAGATTAACTTCATTTATAAACTATCTATGAAAATTACCATTACGAAACCTTCAAGTTCACTTTTGCCCCAAACTGCAATATAAGTGAAGCATTGATTGTGAAACAGCCAAGCATTTACATGACATGTTCTGTAACTAGTGTGGTAGCTAGGTAATACATGTATATGTATATGTATAGTTATGTTTGAACTAATGAGTAATATTAAAGAATTCATGTAAGAAACAGGGACAAGAACAATAAGGGGTGTATGACTTCAGTTGGAAGTACTGCTAGTGCAGCCTTAAGGGTGTATGACTTCAGTTGGAAGTGCTGCTAGTGCAGCCTTACGGGTGTATGACTTCAGTTGGAAATGCTGCTAGTGCAGCCTCAAGGGTGTATGACTTCAGTTGGAAGTGCTGCTAGTACAGCCTTACGGGTGTATGACTTCAGTTGGAAATGCTGCTAGTGCAGCCTCAAGGGTGTATGACTTCAGTTGGAAGTGCTGCTAGTGCAGCCTCAGAGGTGTATGACTTCAGTTGGAAGTGCTGCTAGTGCAGCCTTACGGGTGTATGACTTCAGTTGGAAGTGCTGCTAGTGCAGCCTCAGGTGTGTATGACTTCATTTGGAAGTGCTGCTAGTGCAGCCTTAAGGGTGTATGACTTCAGTTGGAAGTGCTGCTAGTGCAGCCTCAGGTGTGTATGACTTCAGTTGGAAGTGCTGCTAGTGCAGCCTCAAGGGTGTATGACTTCAGTTGGAAGTGCTGCTAGTGCAGCCTTACGGGTGTATGACTTCAGTTGGAAGTGCTGCTAGTGCAGCCTTACGGGTGTATGACTTCAGTTGGAAGTGCTGCTAGTGCAGCCTTACGGGTGTATGACTTCAGTTGGAAGTGCTGCTAGTGCAGCCTTACGGGTGTATGACTTCAGTTGGAAGTGCTGCTAGTGCAGCCTCAAGGGTGTATGACTTCAGTTGGAAGTGCTGCTAGTGCAGCCTTAAGGGTGTATGACTTCAGTTGGAAGTGCTGCTAGTGCAGCCTGAAGGGTGTATGACTTCATTTGGAAGTGCTGCTAGTGCAGCCTTAAGGGTGTATGACTTCAGTTGGAAGTGCTGCTAGTGCAGCCTTATGGGTGTATGACTTCAGTTGGAAGTGCTGCTAGTGCAGCCTCAAGGGTGTATGACTTCAGTTGGAAATGCTGCTAGTGCAGCCTTAAGGGTGTATGACTTCAGTTGGAAGTGCTGCTAGTGCAGCCTTACGGGTGTATGACTTCAGTTGGAAGTGCTGCTAGTGCAGCCTTAAGGGTGTATGACTTCAGTTGGAAGTGCTGCTAGTGTAGCCTCAGGGGTGTATGACTTCAGTTGGAAGTGCTGCTAGTGCAGCCTTACGGGTGTATGACTTCAGTTGGAAGTGCTGCTAGTGCAGCCTTAAGGGTGTATGACTTCATTTGGAAGTGCTGCTAGTGCAGCCTTAAGGGTGTATGACTTCAGTTGGAATTGCTGCTAGTGCAGCCTCAGGTGTGTATGACTTCAGTTGGAAGTGCTGCTAGTGCAGCCTCAAGGGTGTATGACTTCAGTTGGAAGTGCTGCTAGTGCAGCCTTAAGGGTGTATGACTTCAGTTGGAAGTGCTGCTAGTGCAGCCTTAAGGGTGTATGACTTCAGTTGGAAGTGCTGCTAGTGCAGCCTTAAGGGTGTATGACTTCAGTTGGAAGTGCTGCTAGTGCAGCCTCAAGGGTGTATGACTTCAGTTGGAAGTGCTGCTAGTGCAGCCTTAAGGGTGTATGACTTCAGTTGGAAGTGCTGCTAGTGCAGCCTTAAGGGTGTATGACTCCAGTTGGAAGTGCTGCTAGTGCAGCCTCAGGGGTGTATGACTTCAGTTGGAAGTGCTGCTAGTGTAGCCTTAAGGGTGTATGACTTCAGTTGGAAGTGCTGCTAGTGCAGCCTTAAGAGTGTATGACTTCAGTTGGAAGTGCTGCTAGTGCAGCCTTAAGAGTGTATGACTTCAGTTGGAAGTGCTGCTAGTGTAGCCTTAAGGGTGTATGACCAGTTGGAAGTGCTGCTAGTGCAGCCTTAAGGGTGTATGACTTCAGTTGGAAGTGCTGCTAGTGCAGCCTTAAGAGTGTATGACTTCAGTTGGAAGTGCTGCTAGTGCAGCCTTAAGAGTGTATGACTTCAGTTGGAAGTGCGGCTAGTGTAGCCTTAAGGGTGTATGACTTCAGTTGGAAGTGCTGCTAGTGCAGCCTTAAGGGTGTATGACTTCAGTTGGAAGTGCTGCTAGTGCAGCCTTAAGAGTGTATGACTTTAGTTGGAAGTGCTGCTAGTGCAGCCTTAATAAGGGTGTATGACTTCAGTTGGAAGTGCTGCTAGTGTAGCCTTAAGGGTGTATGACTTCATTTGGAAGTGCTGCTAGTGTAGCCTTAAGGGTGTATGACTTCAGTTGGAAGTGCTGCTAGTGCAGCCTCAAGGGTGTATGACTTCAGTTGGAAGTGCTGCTAGTGCAGCCTTACGGGTGTATGACTTCAGTTGGAAGTGCTGCTAGTGCAGCCTTACGGGTGTATGACTTCAGTTGGAAGTGCTGCTAGTGCAGCCTTACGGGTGTATGACTTCAGTTGGAAGTGCTGCTAGTGCAGCCTTACGGGTGTATGACTTCAGTTGGAAGTGCTGCTAGTGCAGCCTTAAGGGTGTATGACTTCAGTTGGAAGTGCTGCTAGTGCAGCCTTAAGGGTGTATGACTTCAGTTGGAAGTGCTTCTAGTGCAGCTTTATGTAAATAGGGTGAATAAGTCTAGAATACAATCTGAAAACCTTGTTATGTTTATTACTTGTAACTAGCAATCAAATGAAAGAGAAGCCATGACATCATAAATCAGTTTAATGATTTACTCTTTATTTATATTGGAACATGTTGTTTTGAAGTTTATTATCTTGACACTCCAGTGAATAGAAAACTTACCACTAAATGGGGAAAAAAAACATGTTAAAACCATGATATATAAACAGTATATACTTACATACACATCAATAAAATAATGAATGAAGATTTCATGTTAAAGTATTTATATACACAGTTACGCAAGTACAAATACCGTATCATACAAGCATCAAATGTGAAGAAAGGCTAGTGTTTTATCAAATTCTTATCAAAAAGTTGTTATATCTCAATATTCAAGATTGGTTTCATGAAGTTTTACCAAGTTTAAAGATTCACCAAATGCGGTTTATGTTAAAGGGGCACAAGCCGAGTTTGCATATTTTTGGGATGTCATTGTTTTCTGCATGTTAAAAGGTACTCACAGTATTCTACTTACTGAAGCACACTTAATCATCAATTGCAATTGACTGAACTCAAACCTGGTATTAATACATAACTCATAAACGATCTGATGACGTAATTTATTATACGTACCAAAAAATGTACAGGAACTCCCTACTATGATATCAACAGTTCTATTAATACAAGAACACACATTGTAATGTCATAGAGGACATACATTAACATTAACATTATACTAAATAAATTATAAATTATTTTTTGCAAGGACTTTCACTTGAGTAAACAACCTTTATAAACTCAGCTTGTGCCACTATAAGTACCATTCAGGCAAACTTGATAAATATGTGAAATTGTTCGTTGTATTCTTATAATACACATGCACTCACTGATGGAAAAAAGTATGGAAAAACTTATGAAAACTGGAAAGATACAGCTTTGTCTTGACTTCTACCTTTAGGAAAACTTGGTGCATACAATATTTGAAATTTGACAAAATGTATTTTGGTTTTATTGTACAAATAATGATGATTGGATCCATACATAGATTTTACAGGTTATACAACCCTTACAACAGTTATCTAGAAATGCTGCTGACCACAACATCAGTTTATCAGTAGTGGACAGTTAAAACTGGCTTTGAAGGTGACAAAACGTTTTCTCCTTATCACGCTATCACACTGAGATACATTGATACAAAAACAACAGTGAGACATGTTGTATATGGCAATATGACTAACTTTCACAGACATAAACAAACTGATAAAAACATGACAGATCAATACATGTCAGTTTGATAGTGCAATGAGGAGATGACTTTTTGGCACCTGCAAAGCCAGTTTTAATTATCTGTTTTCTGATAAGCAATAAATCTAGATAACTGGTGCATCAAAAGCATCACCACATCCCAAGACAGGTTCATGCTGACTGCATACACAAATAAAGACTATTTGTTACCTTGTCCTTAACTGAATACCCTAGTTAAGACTAGATCTGTCTGTACTTGTTACCTGGGATAACAAATTTTCCTGGAAATGTTGTAGAGGTATAGTTACATGTATATTTTCTAATAGATAAGTGTATGTACCCATCAATATTTGAGGTGAATAGTTTAGTTGAAGTGACACTGTATTGTATATATGAGAAATGTAACAGTGTTTATGATTTTTAGAAATACAGATATCCAGAGTTCATAAAGCACTTCAAGTTCAATCACTATATGTACATTTCACGATGACAAACATTTACAAGTTGGTATAAACTGAAGTAGTTGTGTAGGACTGTGGTAAAGTAGGGGTTTATTCAGAAACTACCATTGCTCTCAAAAGAATGTTGTATCTTTCTGCTACATCTCCTTTCATGTTTAATACAATACTGGCTTCAACTGTTGCATTGGGCTGAAGTGTAAGAAAACAAAAAAGCAATGGTGAAGAATCTACACTTATTCAAGACAGGTATAAAGACATTGTTTAGCATAGCATAGGACATCAGAAGTACTAAGTAGTCTTGTCTTTGCCTGTATTCATTACAGACAGGAGAAATTCAGAAGTACTGTCTTAATAAATGTCTGTATTCATTACAGACAGGAGAAATTCAGAATTCATGATTACCATGCATTTGAAGGACCTGTTTCCTCCTTACAAACACATACAATTTACATGTAGCTCTTTTGAGAGTTATGAATGGATCAAGTAATTGATAATGATAAGATCTTGTAGGTGGAGTTTATAAGCAACTGATTGTAAGCTTTCTAACATACTACATAGGTATGCATGACTTTTCTTAGTTTGGACTTCATTATCATTTTACTTACATCATGTCCAGCTTGTGGTATCCATGTGAAATTAACTGTCTTGGTAGAACCAGCTTCAACCATGCCTTTTTGAGTGTCAATCTGGAAACCTTTTGCTGTGATCATGTTAATGTTGTCAAATATAAACTCTCCATTCTGTGAAAGAAAGCATTGAAACCTATGGTATTATATTGTGGCTTAGTGTATTTTAAAAGGAACTTGTTTATTTATACAGGGATAAAAAATCACTGTTAATTTCTTAAATTAAAGCACAATAAGAATATTTGTAGTGATATCACTGTATTTAATTAATTAATATCACTGTATGTAGTTAATTAATCATTAATCATGGCACAATAGTATCTTTACTCCAAACTTGATAGTTTTTAAAGTTAATTTCCCTCTGTACTTCGGAGAGATATTGAAATCAATGATCATTTACAGACCTAGGGAAACATATATTCTAGTAGAAATGTGGCTGTATCAAATGCTAAGCTAGGCCTACCTGCCAAATATATACCAGCACAAATGTAGCTATATCAAATGCTAAGCTCAGCCTACCTACTTCATTCATATCATTGATCATTAAAGGGCACAAGCTGAGTTTACACATGGTTAGGCATAGTTTTTACTGCATATTTTAAGGTACTCGCATTATTGTACTTACTGCAGCACTCTTAACCATCACTTGCAATTGACTGAACTCAAAGTTGGTGTTAAGATATAACTCATAAATGATCCGATGATGTAATTTATGATTTTATGTAATTTATGCACATCGACAAATTTCCCGGAAATTCCTACTACACAATCAACAATTCTAAGAATGTCAGACAAGTTAACATTATACCGGTATGTAATTCTATGTAAGTATTTTCACTTGAGTAAAAAGATTATAAACTCAGTTTGTACCACTTTAACATTCAATCAGTGCAATATATTTGTATGTAAATTATGTTTACGATATGTCTCAACCTTTCTGTCAGAATGAAAGTAACGTGTGGACAAACTAACATAATGAGTTTATATTAACGCTCCATTTAGATTGGTAATTGTTGGTAATTGAAATTCAACAGAGAGAATACATGTTTCCCTAGGCATAGCATGATTGCTGACTTGGCGAATGTCTAGGCTTTGTGAGGATTACATCTCTAGTATTCAATGTAGGCAAGATAAAATTATAATTATACCTCAATATCATTTGCATTACATTTAGTATTAATTTGAAAGGGAATTATAACAAATTCTGAGAATGCTCTCCCTGGTTTCACTAATTTATTATATATGTTTTATTTATTTATTTCAAGGACAACCAACGGTAGCTAGTCCCATTTATAGGCTTCTTTGGTTCAGTGTTAGTGCAGGAGGAAACCAAAGTAGAGTCAAACTGAATGACACTCTTCTTACTTACAGTGTGGTAAATCTAATCAAACCCTGAATGGATTCAAACCCAGACTGCAGTGGTAAGAAGCAAGTGGTTTAACCACTCAGCCACCGACAACAATTAGTACAGGTTAGAGATCTGGATATAACCCTACTTGCCTGACTATTACAATTGTATGGTTTTCTAACCAATATCTACACAATATCTACTTCTTTAAAAGCCCTAGTAAAGTGTAATCACAAACTTTGAAGTCCTCTACACGTTAATCCTCTTTCTCCCAACTCATACTTACTGTTTTAAAAAAATACCCCTTGGGAGAAAGAGGACCAGTGAGATATATGGTTTAGATGAAGTAAACCAGTGAGATATATGGTTTAGATGAAGTAAACCAGTGAGTAAACCAGTGAGATATATGGTTTAGATGAAGTAAACCAGTGAGATATATGGTTTAGATGAAGTAAACCAGTGAGTAAACCAGTGAGATATATGGTTTAGATGAAGTAAACCAGTGAGATATATGGTTTAGATGAAGTAAACCAGTGAGATATATGGTTTAGATGAAGTAAACCAGTGAGATATATGGTTTAGATGAAGTAAACCAGTGAGATACATGGTTTAGATGAAGTAAGCCAGTGAGATATATGGTTTAGATGAAGTAAACCAGTGAGTAAACCAGTGATATATATGGTTTAGATGAAGTAAACCAGTGAGATATATGGTTTAGACGAAGTAAACCAGTGAGATATATGGTTTAGATGAAGTAAACCAGTGAGATACATGGTTTAGATGAAGTAAACCAGTGAGATATATGGTTTAGATGAAGTAAACCAGTGAGATATATGGTTTAGATGAAGTAAACCAGTGCGATATATGGTTTAGATGAAGTAAACCAGTGAGATATATGGTTTAGATGAAGTAAACCAGTGAGATATATGGTTTAGATGAAGTAAACCAGTGAGATACATGGTTTAGATGAAGTAAACCAGTGAGATATATGGTTTAGATGAAGTAAACCAGTGAGATATATGGTTTAGATGAAGTAAACCAGTGAGATATATGGTTTAGATGAAGTAAACCAGTGAGATATATGGTTTAGATGAAGTAAACCAGTGAGATATATGGTTTAGATGAAGTAAACCAGTGAGATATATGGTTTAGATGAAGTAAACCAGTGAGATATATGGTTTAGATGAAGTAAACCAGTGAGATATGTGGTTTAGATGAAGTAAACCAGTGAGATATATGGTTTAGATGAAGTAAACCAGTGAGATATATGGTTTAGATGAAGTAAACCAGTGATTTAGATGTGATCAGTTGATATAGATGGATTGAATTGGTGACCATAGTACTATGACTATCAGAGAGAAAAACCCACACCACACCTATGTATGTGATAAAACTATATACTGATCATAAAACACACTGACTCTATGCACTTTACAATCATGGACAACTAACTCCATGTAATAAATTATGGTAGAAATCCTGCTGTCATGCTTGAGATAAAACACTCCAAAAATTCTATATTCTACTTTCATGCACATCTGGAACAAACTATCTAATATGGTAATTATGTAATCTACTTCATGCACATCTGGAACAAACCATCTAATATGGTAATTATGTAATCTACTTCATGCACATCTGGAACAAACTAATTGATAATCAAATGCTGTACTCTGCTTTCATACTAAATTAGAACACAAGTATTTAAAATTATAAATATTTCTCTCCAAACATATATTTGTTATTAATCAACCAGGATCATTCAAATTTTGTTGATGCTGCAATTTTCTACAATGTTAAAGTATGAAAAGTATAACAAATAAAGTCATAAAAGACAAATAAAATATAATTATATGTTAGTAGGTTACAAGATAAAGTCAAACTAAAAAGAATTTAAGATTTTATCAACAAATAGACTTGCCTATAGAGGCAGAGAAAAAGAACGAAGACCAGTCAAAATCATAAAATGTCCCTCAAGTCACTTTAAGTAACATGACTAGTTGAGTTAGTCAGCTTTGTATGTAGGTACAAATATGAGTTAGTCAGCTTTGTATGTAGGTACAAATATGGTTAGCTAAATGCTAACTCATACACAAAGTAACTATATACCAGATATTTTTAGCAACTAGTGTGAATTTTTTCTTCAAATTGCTTTAAGTGTTATCGCAGTGTCCCATTTAAAATTAAGCTATGATATTGTACAATAACAAACTGACTGTGCTTTCCCATGACTATGATTTACACATGAAAATACCTAGCTATGCGGTGTATAGTTACCTTTCATCATCAACTTCACATTATATTACAGTATTTACTTTTTACCACAATTCAAGTATTTCTCTTTCCGACAAATAGTTTTGCAATTGGACAATGCAAAGCTAAAAAATAGTATTTAAATAACTTTTCTATATGCTTTTTGTCATATTTTTTATTGTGAATGGTAGTGTATCATTTTATCAAATCTACTGTAATATATCATTTTATCAAATATACTGTAATATATCATTTTATCAAATCTACTGTAATATATCATTTTATCAAATCTACTGTAATATATCATTTTGTCAAATCTACTGTAATATATCATTTTATCAAATCTACTGTAATATATCATTTTATCAAATCTACTGTAATATATCATTTTATCAAATCTACTGTAATATATCATTTTATCAAATCTACTGTAATATATCATTTTATCAAATCTACTGTAATATATCATTTTATCAAATCTACTGTAATATATCATTTTGTCAAATCTACTGTAATACATCATTTTATCAAATCTACTGTAATATATCATTTTATCAAATCTACTGTAATATATCATTTTATCAAATCTACTGTAATATATCATTTTATCAAATCTACTGTAATATATCATTTTATCAAATCTACTGTAATATATCATTTTATCAAATCTACTGTAATATATCATTTTATCAAAACTAGTAATATATCATTTTATCAAATCTACTGTAATATATCATTTTATCAAATCTACTGTAATATATCATTTTGTCAAATCTACTGTAATATATCATTTTATCAAATCTACTGTAATATATCATTTTATCAAAACTAGTAATATATCATTTTATCAAATCTACTGTAATATATCATTTTATCAAATCTACTGTTACTGTAATATATCATTTTATCAAATCTACTGTAATATATCATTTTATCAAATCTACTGTAATATATCATTTTATCAAATCTACTGTAATATATCATTTTATCAAATCTACTGTAATATATCATTTTGTCAAATCTACTGTAATATATCATTTTATCAAATCTACTGTAATATATCGTTTTATCAAATCTAGTAATATATCATTTTATCAAATCTACTGTATTATATCATTTTATCAAATCTACTGTAATATATCATTTTGTCAAATCTACTGTAATATATCATATTATCAAATCTACTGTAATATATCATTTTATCAAATCTACTGTAATATATCATTTTATCAAATCTACTGTAATATATCATTTTATCAAATCTACTGTAATATATCGTATTATCAAATCTACTGTAATATATCATTTTGTCAAATCTACTGTAATATATCATTTTATCAAATCTACAGTAATATATCATTTTGTCAAATCTACTGTAATATATCATTTTATCAAATCTACTGTAATATATCATTTTGTCAAATCTACTGTAATATATCATTTTATCAAATCTACTGTAATATATCATTTTATCAAATCTACTGTAATATATCATTTTATCAAATCTACTGTAATATATCATTTTATCAAATCTACTGTAATATATCATTTTATCAAATCTACTGTAATATATCATTTTATCAAATCTACTGTATTATATCATTTTATCAAATCTACTGTAATATATCATTTTGTCAAATCTACTGTAATATATCATATTATCAAATCTACTGTATTATATCATTTTATCAAATCTACTGTAATATATCATTTTATCAAATCTACTGTATTATATCATTTTATCAAATCTACTGTAATATATCATTTTGTCAAATCTACTGTAATATATCATATTATCAAATCTACTGTAATATATCATTTTGTCAAATCTACTGTAATATATCATTTTATCAAATCTACTGTATTATATCATTTTATCAAATCTACTGTAATATATCATTTTATCAAATCTACTGTAATATATCGTATTATCAAATCTACTGTAATATATCATTTTGTCAAATCTACTGTAATATATCATTTTGTCAAATCTACTGTAATATATCATTTTATCAAATCTACTGTAATATATCATTTTATCAAATCTACTGTTACTGTAATATATCATTTTATCAAATCTACTGTTACTGTAATATATCATTTTATCAAATCTACTGTTACTGTAATATATCATTTTGTCAAATCTACTGTAATATATCATTTTGTCAAATCTACTGTAATATATCATTTTATCAAATCTACTGTTTTTACAGTTGTCTTTTACAGTTTGAGTTTCATGTAAACTTTTTTCCAAACTGAAACATGAGTACCATGCAGAGAATAAACAGGCAACATCTAGTACAAGCATGCAAAGAGTAAACACGCAACATCTAGTACAAGCATGCAGATGAACTTTTGAGCAAAGACATAGAGTCAGTGAGTTAGTTAGAGAGTCAGTAGATAGTCACACATGAAAGGATTGCATAACCAGTTCAACCTTTTTCTGACTGACAGCCATAGTCCGTATGCACCCAATTTCTATAGATCTGGTTGCTGGCTGGTGTCCATCTTCTTTACCAACACTCCTGAATGATAGAAGTACTGGCACAGCTGGGGGCTTGACTTCACCTATGGAAAAATAACACTACTGTTAGGTTTATAGCTCACCAGTTGTCAACCATTCATTGTACACGGTGTAAAGGCCCATGCTACAAAACCTAGCCAGTAACTGAAGATGCTCAAACAAAACTTTGTTTTTGAAAAAAAAATTGTGTGGTTCTGGTCACCCAACGCAACATAATTTTTTTTTTAAGGTGACCCTAAATTTATTAGGTCATTCGACAAAAAATTTGTAAAGCAATGTGAGACATAGTGAACTGGCTAGTTTTTGTTGGTAAGAAAGTTTAAAACTTAATAGTAGGGCAGGTTATCTTTGCTGGTAAGAAAGTTTAAAACTTAATAGTAGGGCAGGTTATCTTTGCTGGTAAGAAAGTTTAAAACTTAATAGTAGGGCAGGTTATCTTTGCTGGTAAGAAAGTTTAAAACTTAATAGTAGGGCAGGTTATCTTTGCTGGTAAGAAAGTTTAAAACTTAATAGTAGGGCAGGTTATCTTTGCTGGTAAGAAAGTTTAAAACTTAATAGTAGGGCAGGTTATCTTTGCTGGTAAGAAAGTTTAAAACTTAATAGTAGGGCAGGTTATCTTTGATATGTTTGAAAGTTCAGGCTTTGTCAGTTTTTTCAAATATTGAGATGGGGAATTCAATCATGACTTAAGAATTAGTAACAATAAGAAGTTGATCATCCTCAGTCGTACACACTTGCATGATCTGGTTACAAATTTCACTTGTTGAGCAGTGACGTTGATCACTTCATAAAACTTTGATAGTAATTCAGGCCAGCTTCACTGTTACTATGCTCTAACCAATTAATACATGTGGGGTGGGGGGGGGGGGGGAAGGTCAATTTAGTTCTCATCCTACAAAAATGATTTTACTTTTAATGGCTTTGTTTTGTACCTAAATACAAATATTTCTAAAAAAATGTCATCAAATTGAGAAATAGAAGAATTTTCCCTATAGTAAATGCATTGCATCTATAGTTGGTCAATATTCTCACTCATAACAATATTTCCAGTGCAAACTTGGAATTTGTTTGGCATTAAAACTTATTTTAGAGTTGATCATCTATGATCCATCACTTGTAAAATTGTGGGTCACGTACAGTTAAAATGTACGTCAGGTACAAATAATGCAGGTCAGGTACAAAAAGTGTGGGTCAAATGATACAAAAACACAGTCTGGCAGCAACACTGAAAATGTAGCAATGTTAGTAAGATTTTTGTTGAGCCAAATAATAAAATGTAGCAATGTTAGTAAGATGTTTGTTGAGCCAAATGATAAAATGTAGCAATGTTAGTAAGATTTTTGTTGAGCCAGATAATAAAATGTAGCAATGTTAGTAAGATTTTTGTTGAGCCACATGATAAAATGTAGCAATGTTAGTAAGATTTTTGTTGAGCCAAATGATAAAATGTAGCAATGTTAGTAAGATTTTTGTTGAGCCAAATGATAAAATGTAGCAATGTTAGTAAGATTTTTGTTGAGCCAGATAATAAAACGTATCAATGTTAGTAAGATTTTTGTTGAGCCAGATGATAAAATGTAGCAATGTTAGTAAGATTTTTGTTGAGCCAAATGATAAAATGTAGCAATGTTAGTAAGATTTTTGTTGAGCCAAATGATAAAATGTAGCAATGTTAGTAAGATTTTTGTTGAGCCAAATGATAAAATGTAGCAATGTTAGTAAGATTTTTGTTGAGCCAGATGATAAAATGTAGCAATGTTAGTAAGATTTTTGTTGAGCCAGATGATAAAATGTAGCAATGTTAGTAAGATTTTTGTTGAGTCTGATGATAAAATGTATCAATGTTAGTAAGATTTTTGTTGAGTTAGACGAGATGACGTTTTTGTTTCAGGTCTCATGATATTAATATTCATAACTATGTTTATTATTTTGAATTATAATTGAATATATTTAAGTGTACTGTCAAGTGAAACTGGATTATGGAGGTGTTTAATAATTACCTTCTTCTTCCTCTGGTAGAGGTCCTGCAGCCAAGGACTCTACACATGTCATGATCTCATCACCCCCTACTACATACATGGTATGTTCCCTGGATCTACCAATCAGACGGATGACATGTGACTCATGTTGACCAAACAATGAGATCCTAGCACCATCAGAATAATAGTCACTGGCATGGTCAGGGGCAAAGGTCACAGTGATTTCTTTGTTACCTCCTGAAATAGAAATTATAAAATTAAGATAAGCTAAGATTATGTTGACAATGTTCTCTATTATAATTCAACTAAAAATGGATCTTCAATGTTTTGAAACACAAATACAAACAGTAAAATTTGACACAATTTTGTATGGTAAATATTAGCATTTAATTCTGATGTCCAACATTTCTTATCACAGAATATAACCATAGACCTGGTGTAGGGTCTATGATATAACGCATGACATGTAAGACTTTTTTCGATTCAGTTAATGTACCATGACACTTCACAGTTGGAAAAAATGCTCTAAAATAAAATTATTAAAACTCAAAATAGCAGAAATTTTGTGAAGGATGATATTTCCAGTCATGTTATTATCATCTGAAGGTTAACTTTAGACATACCTGGCTCTATGGTTCCTTCCACAGGGGTGCAATCAAATACACAACGGCCATTCAAATTGGCTGTTCCAACAAGTGATTTCATTTGTGGATCTCTCTTGATAAAGAGTGGCAGTCCTTGCTGATCTGTATGTTTTGTAAGTGATAAACTGTCCATCTTGATAGCATAGTTCACAGATAATGACGATGTATTCTCAATCTGTTGGTGACATTAACATGCATTGTGTTATGTTATCTAATAAAAGACTTTGTGGTGACCCTGTGGCGACCCTGTGGTGAAACCTTGTACATGTAAGACCCTGCCAAAAATCTTCTTTGCATGGCAGGACTAAAATTAACTTTTTGGGGGATAGTCTCATCTCAGTAGACTACCACTTTCCTAAATTGGTAGTCTAAGAATTGTGACTAGTAGTTGCATATTCTTGAACTGACACCTAGACTGGTTGATATAGACTATTGTGCTGTAGATATAGACTATTGTGCTGTAGATATAGACTATTGTGCTGTAGATATAGACTATTGTGCTGTAGATATAGACTATGGGTGTTAATTCATGTAAACAAACTATCTGTATTCTCTTTCAATTTGGATAAACATCTAGTTTGTTATCATTCATAATTTTCTACTGTAGGTCTCAAGACTCAACTAGCTGTAAACCTCACTATTTCTCTGATTCTCCATGTCCTCACTCTTTCATTTTCTTTAGCCCAATATTCCAGTATCTAGTACACCATTCTGTAGAACTCACCTTAAATGTCTCCACATTCTCTTCACTTGCTAGTACATAGCCCATATCTAGAACACCATTCTGTACAGTTAGATTGACATTGGGACTCACACCTTTGCCTTGAAGTGTTATGGACAGGGTGGATGTTGGACAACGGATCTCTAACACTTCATAGAACTACAAAAGACAATAAAAAACATACATTAAAAAATAACTATGTGGAACGTTACTAGGGTACATCAGCTAAATTCTGCTATGGATATATCTTATTGATCCTGTCTTGTTGGATGTGCTACACTGACAAAAAAAAACACCTTCATTTTTGCTAATATAGGTACTTCAGTTGCCATAGTAACAAAGGCTCCAATAGAATGAGAGTTGTCAAAATTTTAGATGCAATACTTGTTAAACAGATTGAGAAATATTGACATTAATACAAGTCATTTCCCCCAATAATTGAACTTACCACTTTGCCTTGTTTTGGTGTAAATGATATTAGCAATGTATGTGTGGCATCTGCTTGTAGTGGACGGAGGGCATTCAGTAAAACAAATGGACCACATGTATCTAACAAGGATGATTTCAACTGATATGATGGTCAAGGAAAAACATTTCATTTTCAACGTATTCAGAGAAGGATTCAAATTTAGGTGTGAGAAAACCCTTTGTCTGGCATTGTTCAACATATTCATTATTACTAAGTTGCTATCAGCTTCACTATTTGCATATCTGTGTATGTGTGTAATAAGGCCTAAAAAAAAATAATTGTTTGGTTCCAGTTACCTGACCCCACCTAGCTTTTCACTGCCAACCCTAAACTTTTTTTTCGTATTCGAAAAAAATAATAAAATCGCAAGAAATATAGTGGATGTGGAAACTGACATCAACTTAAAAAGACAAAATAAAACTGTTCTTCCAATCTGTAATGGCTGTACATCTGATGAGAAGCAACCAATAACACAGAGACTATATGGAAAACAAGTTGAACGTAACGAACGGAAATAGACACTCTCATATATATATATATATATATATATATATATATATATATATATATATATATATATATATATATATATATATATATATATATATATATATATATATATATATATATATATATATATATATATATATATATATATATATATATATATATATATATATATATATATGATAGGAAGAAATAAATAACACAGAGACCATTTGGAAAACAATGGAAAACCTGAACTAGACACTCACACATGAAAAAAATATATAATAAAATAAAATAAAAAATCTACCTACCTTTTCTAAAACTGAACGTAATTGGAACCACACATTTTTTTTTATTACGCCTATTTTAAATTTTTACAGTATGAGTATTCTACAGATATAGATATCTGTGTATGTGTAATAATCTGTTGGTTTTTTTATTTTTACAGTATTCTACAGACATAGATACAATCAGACTGACTATCTTAGTAAGCTGAGAGTTAGGTTTCCACAGTAGTAAAATGTCAAAGGATACATCCAATTGTTGATCTGATATATTTTGGATAGTGATGGATTTGATGATATTCTGTCCAGTAGAGACCTCTCCAAAGTCTGTGGTATTCCTACCATGATTGGATATAACCACCAGTGAAGGTTTCACAGTTGGACAATGTACTTCTAAGTATAGAGTATTGTAAACACTGCAAAACAATAATACACCATATTCTGGTTATCAGAAAAACAAAAAATTGTATAGTTTGGAAACTAGGTGTGCCCTTTGGAGGCAGCTTTCGGATCGGAAGTGAGGACCAAGATAGTTAAGGCATATGATAGCCTCCTTTGATAAAAACCACCAATATTAATCTCTTTTGTATATGACATTAAGGTATATATTCATGATTCATTTCTTTACTATACACTATCTTTGAGAAAAAGAAGTAAATAATATTTTCTGAGATCGTGGCGTTTTTATCAGATTATGTATTATTTTGGGCCAATGGCCATTAAGTACAATAAGTACAGTTTTCCAATAAACCTTTGCAGGAAATCTCCATGGCTGAACACACAGGGCAAGTTACCAAGGTGCTATTTTATCACCTAAAATCACATTTAAGTTGACAGCAGTAATCAGTACAAGTGTATAAGAGCAATTTCTCTGTACAAAGTGTTGTATGTTTTTTTTATTTAGATAGAAATTAGACCAGTTCTAGTTTGACATCTTTGACATCTGTGTGTGTGTGTGTTCAATCCTCCAGTGATTGTGGTCCTTCCCCATCCTGTACTTTAAACAAGCGACCTATCGGTCAGAATAGCTCCACTGTTTTTTTTTTAATTTTATTTTTTATTTTGGTGACATGTAGAAGTGGTTCAGTTCTTCAGCTCTTCACTATGCAGTTTTGTTTTAGCGATGCAATAAAGTGATTAGTGGTTTCATATGATGTCTCACTATAAACACATTTTACACAGAAGTTGGTAATGTATTGTACTTTTATACCATAGTCACCATTTTATAACAAAAATCTACTGTTATGAAAAATTGCACAAAATCTCAGAAAAAAATGACTGGGAAATGCACACAAGAAAAAGAAAAAAAAAGAGGATTTTGAGGTTGGCTATAAATAATTCCAGTGTCTTACAGCTTTAACCCTGGAAAATTTTAATGATGAATGAAATAAACTAGGGATCTAAAACAATTTTGAGGCAATTTTAATTTCAATTTTCTAACAAATTTACCAAGTCAACAACATTCAACTTGTACTAGTTGTAGTAAATATATATAGGGAAGAAATGTATTAATCGCCATCTTAGTTTCCGTACGGCGACAATCCCAAGTACCCGAAAGAGAGTCATTCTCAGCCAATTCAGGGTTCGACACTAGAGTAAAAAAGTCACTATCCCACAGGACTAGGAAAATTGATAACGTAGTAGTCCTGCAAAAAATGTGGTGGTCCTATCTTTAAGTGCTTTCACTTGTTCACTTAGGCTCTTCATCTCTCTTAGTTTTTGCTCTACTTCTAATTCACTTTTCCAAACCCCATATTTATTTCAAACCCTGTGTTGTAATTGAACTGTCTATTTCTTTGTAGTTGTTTGTGCATCATCAACTCCTTACTGTAATTTTATTCTCTTGTTTATGTTTTGGAGCTTCTTCTCTTTTTTTGTTGCTTTCTGTGAGTAGTTTGTCTTAATTGGGGGGGGGGGGGAGTAATAAGATATTATGTGGTCTTATTTCTAGCTTAAATACTACATAACATTTCTGGTACACATTGATCTAACTATTGCATTTTTAAAAGACAAAAAATTACCTTACATAGAGCAAGTCTTAATAGTGTTGTCCTTAGTGCATATTAGAATGTATTTACAACATAAAAATAAATAAATTTGAAGGTTATCAGCAGTTACAGCAAAATTTTGTTACTAATTACATGTACAAGTCACTTCGTCTATTTTCGTGTCTATGTACTTCCGGGTTGACATAAACGTTAAACGTGATACAGTCGGTCCTATAATTACTAAGAAATGACAAAACAGTTCGCAAAATAAAGTTCAGGATTTTAATTTTTCAAACTGAATATCAATATCCACTACACATTCAATAACTGGTTTCGTGTATTTAGAAATGTGCCCCAAAACATGAACACGGAACACGGAATCGTGTCAGTGTTACTAGCCAAGTTAGCAGTTTCATTGTAGGCTGTAAGTTGTACCGGTAAAAAAGACGATAATCACATCATGTTGGAAGTACAAAAACATAGAACACGTTGTTTTCTTGCTGAATAAACTCACTGAAATAACAATACGGTCAAATTGCGTCTTCGATTTTGACAGCCACCAGTATGATTGAGCTTCACTTAGTTCGCCATGGATGTATTAGTACATCCATGGTTCCGCTGAACGTGGCCGAGCCCGGGCGAACGCTGCGCTGACATCCAATTTGTACAGCGTTTTTACGAAGGGAGCTCGTCAATAACCTACCGAATAATTAACTCAGAAACGTAGTTTAAATACTAACTGATCTAAAAATTACTGTTTAGAAAGACTACGCATCCGTACATAAATACGAAATCGTGCGACAAAGATTTCTTGTTACAGTGTAGAGCCCAGCCTTACCCTTATTATACACATATCATCGTACAACTAATTTTATTGGCTATAATATTAGCTACATTTGAAAGGTCTCACTTGATTGGCTCACCCTTCACTATTCCCGTTTTCAAGAGACACCCCGCCAGAATAAAGTGCCACGTAGTACAGCAATGGCGCGAGATCGCCTGTTGGGCGACTTTCCCACCGGGTGTGCTTTTCGAAAACTACACAACACATGATAAGCTTTTATGACACGGAATCATAGAAAATCTACCCCGTTTCCAAACTAATCGTAATTTTATCGCGAATAGACAACCGGAGTTGGTCAAAATAGCAAATTAAAAATCAAATGAATTTTACTATGACCGTGAATTCACATAGCCGGTGGTTTGAATTCTGAGCTCCCTAATATACCTATCGAAAAGACACTATCCCGTCGGACTACCTGCAATGGCAGTAACCTCTCACTTGATCGTGAGGTGCATATACTGGAATGAACCATTCTGTAGGAGAGGTAGAGAATTTGGATTGAAGTTTACAACCCTTTTTCGAACAAATATTTGTCATTTGGGCGCACAATGCGTAGAATTAAGACTATAACATATATTACATTGCTTGTTTGACGTCAATAGTGTCTTTTGAAAAGTTGCACTTTACCTAAAGTCTCGCGGACTGATTTCCAATATGGCGTCGGTCATAATGCTCATTAACATATTCTTTTTTTTTTCAAATTACAAAAAAAAAATCATAAAAAATATAAGAGAAGACATGCTGACTTGAAATTAACAAATCTGAGTAAGCTACCCTCTGTGCATCAACACACCAGATATCAAAGCAATCTGACTTGAAGTTTATGAGGAGTTGATAAAAATGTCATTTTTGGAAAAAAAATCATAAAAAATTGAAAATGGCACAGATCAACTTGGCATGAACAAATCTGAATAGCCTCCCCCCAGGGAACATGCACACCAAATATCGAAGTATTCTGGTTGTTACTTTCAGAGAGGATAGTGAAAATATAAAAGTTTGACGGACACCTATGATTCACCTATACACTCTATACTCTATACAACCTATACCTAAAGCTACGCTTTCAGCTTTCGCTGACAGCGGAGCTAAAAACTCAGCTTTCAGTACAGAAATAAGTCTGACTGGACTTTTCCTTTAACATATCATTTTGACGATTAGATATCAGAAACTTATGAATACTTTTGACAAAGTTAGACATCTACCTGTATGGGAGTGTACCAGGGTCACCAGGTGTTCCTGAAGCAACAAAGCATGGAATGGAGTAGCTACCAAAATTACCCCGATAATTCCGCAACAAGGAACCTTTAGCTGCTGCATAGTCATCTGACCTGGAAAGTGAAAAGATTGGATTCTGTCATTATGGTGTATACGTTTGGCATGTAGGTGTAAGTGTTTGGCACGTAGGTTTATATGTTATACTGCTTAGTAGAAAATTCTGTACTTTTACTATATTGTAAAACCATAGACTGACTTGATATAAACGAAAGCCTTGAATATATGAATAATAAATCTATAAATAAGACTAAGTCATCCTCCATCCTCCATGGCATATAGGTGTATACGTTTGGCACATAGGTGTATACGTTTGGCACATGGGGGGGTGTATACGTTTGGCATATAGGTGTATACGTTTGGCACGTGGGTGTATACGTTTGGCATATATGTGTATACGTTTGGCACATGGGGGGTGTATACTTTTGGCATATAGGTGTATACGTTTGGCACGTGGGTGTATACGTTTGGCATATATGTGTATACGTTTGGCACGTGGGTGTATACGTTTGGCATATAGGTGTATACGTTTGGCACATAGGTGTATACGTTTGGCACATGGGTGTATACGTTTGGCACGTGGGTGTATACGTTTGGCATATAGGTGTATACGTTTGGCACATAGGTGTATACGTTTGGCACATGGGTGTATACGTTTGGCACGTGGGTGTATACGTTTGGCATATAGGTGTACACATTGGGCATATAGGTGTATACGTTTGGCATATAGGTGTATACGTTTGGCACATAGGTGTATACGTTTGGCACATAGGTGTATACGTTTGGCATATAGGTGTATACGTTTGGCACATAGGTGTATACGTTTGGCACATAGGTGTATACGTTTTGCATATAGGTGTATACGTTTGGCACATAGGTGTATACGTTTGGCATATAGGTGTATACGTTTGGCACATAGGTGTATACGTTTGGCACATAGGTGTATACGTTTGGCACATAGGTGTATACGTTTTGCATATAGGTGTATACGCTTGGCACATGGGTGTATACGTTTGGCACGTACATATAGGTGTATACATTTGGCACATAGGTGTACATGTTTGGCACGTAGGTGTTTATGGGTTATGTTATTTTTACACAAGTTTAGTCTACACTAGCACATTTCCATAAAAATCACACTGTGTTACCCCATGATTTGTATATATACAATCAAATGATTGCACTCCAGGCACATGTTGTTTTTATATAGGTACATTGTTGTATGCAATGTTTAGGTATGGTACTGCAGTGTCAATACTAGTATGTGTGTGCATAGGGATCAATTAATTGTATATTATATATAATAATAATAGAGACACTTACTCTGGGTTAATATATTCTGCATTTGGAGGTGTGATGGGCCTGGGTCCGGACATCGACATAGGACTTTGTTGTTTTCCTAGTGGTGTTTTACCAGGAGATTTACTACTGGCACCGGCTCCTCCCTTCTTACCACCACCTGCCTTCTTTCCCTTCTATAAACACAATCAGACATTGACATAGTCAATAAAATGCTACTCAAATGTATTCACCATTTTTTGCATCCATTTTATTTTGTTTAAACTCTGTTAAAGTAAAATTGTCATTTTTAATGGACTATAGTGTTAATGATTTGTTATTGGGCTTTACTCATCAATTAGGGGGTAAAATCAGTGCTGGTGCAAGCAAAATATGAAATATGTGTGAGTATCATTCAAAACATCAAAAACAACACACAACATTACACCAAACATATGAAAACAAAAATTAATTCATGAACTTTTTATTTAAACTTTCAAGCCTTTGATCAAATGTGCCACAGCAGGACAGGAAATAGTCATTTCAGTGCATTATTGAATGGGGAATATTTAGATTTTATTTCACAATGCTAATTTGACCTCAAATTATTACATACACCTATACTTTGAATACCTAATAATACTTACAAACTTAGTCAAAGCTAATCAGTGAGTTTAGTAATCTGACAGGACAGATTATCTAATTTACTTTTTACTTTTGTACTCTTTGACACTATGATAACCTGTACCGTTGTAAACAAACATTAAATCCTCTTTCTGATAGCAGTTCATTTTATGCTTATATATTTAGTAATTTTATAATGTGATCTATATACACTTCAACCAAGGTAGAATGTGCCTTCAGCCAAATTCCTTGAAAAGCAAAGTTCTTTAAATCTCTGAAGGAAATTGACAATCTTTTATTTTCCCTTAGAAGTTAACACAGTAGTTGGTGGCCATAATGAAATCTAACATGGCTTAGAAGTTAACACAGTAGTTGGTGGCCATAATGAAATCTAACATGGCTTAGAAGTTAACACAGTAGTTGGTGGCCATAATGAAATCTAACATGGCTTAAGTTTTGACTTATCTAGGCAGTGTTACAGAAACCTGTACAGTTTTATTGAGATTTATCTAAATGACAGCTACTCAATGTTATAGAAACCTGTACAGTTTTATTGAGATTTATCTAAATGACAGCTACTCAGTGTTATAGAAACCTGTACAGTTTTATTGAGATTTATCTAAATGACAGCTAGTCAGTGTTACAGAAACCTGTACAGTTTTATTGAGATTTATCTAAATGACAGCTACTCAGTGTTATAGAAACCTGTACAGTTTTATTGAGATTTATCTAAATGACAGCTAGTCAGTGTTATAGAAACCTGTACAGTTTTGTTGAAGTTATCTAGATGACAGCTAGTCAGTGTTATAGTAAACCTGTACAGTTTTATTGAGATTTATCTAAATGACAGCTACTCAATGTTCAGACTTAGTTTTGTACACTTTGACACTTTTACAGGCAAAATCCATACTATATAAATATTTATCATTTTCTAAAAAGATATAATGAGTTCATGTACATATCTAATATATTTGGAAACAACTGAATTTGGTGTTACCATCTTAAAGACACTATCAAGAAATTAATTCTTCACAAAGTCATTATGGTCAAATTTGATTTTGAAAGACATTTGAAATCATCACACTCTCAACTGCTTTATGGTTGCTATGGTAATACATATATTGTGCACAGACGGCAATACATTTGGATGCTATCATGGTAAATGTTACACCTTTGTATTAAAAATTGAATATTATAGCAGACTTGTATATAGGTATGTATCCATACATCTACACTTGCCTAATGATTTGTTTATTATCATTAAGGTGTTTGGTTGGTTTGGCATGGACAAGATCAAATATTAATGTCAATTCTTCAAAGTGCAATATAAATGCCAATGAATTTTTTTTGCTGAAATTGAGAAATTTTAATTGGGTTAATCATTACACTGTAACCTTTAATTAGGAAACTTGTAGGAATACAGTAAGTGTATGACTGTATAGTCCAAGAATCACTTTCTGTTTGCTGGCTTTTGTCTACTAAATGAACAAACATCATTTATTGAGTTTGTATGACATTGTGCGATTGTTTGTTATGATGTAAACCTATTATTAGACAAGTTGAGGTTATTGTTTTCAGAGTGTCTAGTACCACCGTGGTGGCACTAGCCGATCCAGAGTGTCTAGTACCACCGTGGTGGCACTAGCCGATCCAGAGTGTCTAGTACCACCATGGTGGCACTAGCCGAACCAGAGTGTCTAGTACCACCGTGGTGGCACTAGCCGAACCAGAGTGTCTAGTACCACCATGGTGGCACTAGCCGAACCAGAGTGTCTAGTACCACCGTGGTGGCACTAGCCGATTCAGAGTGTCTAGTACCACCGTGGTGGCAATAGCCGATTCAGAGTGTCTAGTACCACCATGGTGGCACTAGCCGAACCAGAGTGTCTAGTACCACCATGGTGGCACTAGCCGAACCAGAGTGTCTAGTACCACCGTGGTGGCACTAGCCGAACCAGAGTGTCTAGTACCACCATGGTGGCACTAGCCGAACCAGACTGTCTAGTACCACCATGGTGGCACTAGCCGATCCAGAGTGTCTATTACCACCATGGTGGCACTAGCCGAACCAGAGTGTCTAGTACCACCATGGTGGCACTAGCCGATCCAGAGTGTCTAGTACCACCATGGTGGCACTAGCCGATCCAGAGTGTCTAGTACCACCATGGTGGCACTAGCCGATCCAGAGTGTCTAGTACCACTGCGGTGGCACTAGCTGATCCTCACTGGAACGGCTAGTGCCACCACCCGCGATATTTCTCGTTGCTGAACATTTCCCAACAAAAAAATCACACAGAACTCCTCATACACTTCCATTCTACCTTATAATACCAAATGCAAACTAATTATTTCATTTCAAGTGCAGCGCACAACCACTCAAAAAGTCTCGTAGCGACAGCCATTCAGCTGGGCATGTACAATGTCATGCATACGCACAATAACACTGACACTTGTGACACCACCACTATGGAGACTTTTTTGAGTGGTTGTGCGCTGCACGAGAAATTAAATAATAGCCTTCCATTTGGTGTTTTAAGGTAAAATGGAAGCATTTGAAGAGTTCTGTGTGATTTATTTGTTGGGAGATGTTCAGCAACGAGAAATATCGGGGTATCATTTTTGGTGGCACTAGCCGTTTCAGTGCGATGGCACTAGTCTCTCCAGTGAGGGTCGGCTACTGACACCGGGGTGGTACTACTCACCAACTGGTAAGTGAAAGTGAATAAAACCAACACATTTTATCTCACTTACTATCAAAGATTTTATTAAATATAGTGAAGTCATAAGTTATAATTTCCTTATAATACTATGTTTCTTAAATCAAGGTTACAGTGTAGTTAGTTTATAATGTCATCAAAATTCCATATTTTAATATCTCTGCATCAATGAACAGCAACAGAGAAAAGCACAAATGTAGCTATTAAAGAAAGCCACAAATTAAACCTGATAATGTCAACATGATGTTATAGTTAGTAACAGCATTATCACCATCACTGCAAATGACCACACCTTTAGGGTTAAATTACAATTTTTATGACCATAAATTTGTTAATTTTTGGATGTTGATTTGTTGTTTTTAGATGTTGGCAATGATTTGAACACACAGCAATCCTACCAACCTTGTTTTTAGGATCACCATCATCCTTGTAGAAACAAAGAACAGAAAGAGGGATAAGAAATTAAAGAAAACAGACAGGACCTAATATCGATGTGGATTGACTGAAATGGAGTGGAATACTTTATTTCTGCTGGATATCTCCTTTTACTTTTTCAAAAAATCACAAAGTCCGTTAAGTGCAGTATCATTAGTCCTTCAAGTCTACAGGTAGGCTATGAGTTGATTGACACTTACATACAATGTCACATTTGTTAATGGTGGGCCGTCCTTATCAATTTGATTGACACTTACAACATCAAGAAAGTGATCTGACATTACACGTTGTTATTGTCTTGTTGTTTAGGTAATTATCAATTAATTAACTAATTACATATGGATGGACAAACTGAAAATCAACTCACACCAAAATGTCATTATGACCCAGTTCACAAAATACAATCCAGCAATAATAAAGTATTCCATAGTATCAAAGTTTGAAGGATAGATGGTAAACAGAGTACCCCTTCCCCTTCTCATAGCAAACATATCAAATACTTGTATCAGGAGTCATTCCTACAAAAAAACTTGGTTATAGAAAAAGTTTTCGACAGATGTTTTTCATCGGTAGACAGTTCTTTTCTATCAACCAGAGTGTAGAAAGTTGATTCGTCATATGGACTGCATCATCTTACAGTGAGAGAAAAGGATTTATTTTCATAAGTTGAAATCTCACCTCTGCAGCTGCCTCCGAACTCCTTATTGCTGCTAACTGGGCTTCTTCAAACTCCTTTCTAGCTTTGGCCTCTAGGTTTCTAGTGATCATTCTAACACCTTCCTCTTTGATGGCAGACTCTGTCAAAGTGGGGCTGAATTTCACCGATATTAAGCATTTCTATTGTGGAAATAAATAGTATGATTTAGTTTGGATAAGGGACAAAATGGGGCTGAATATCACTGTGTACCGCTATCAAATATTTATATCATGGAAATAAATAGGCTAAAGTGTGATTCAGTTCAGCCAAGGGATGCTGTACTCCTATCAGTTTGAAGCATGTTACTTTTTAGTCATACATATACAATTTTGTAGAACTACATGTAACTTTGGATTACATGAATAACAAAGTATTTGAAGTAAAAGTATGGGTGCAATTTCAAAATATATTGCCTGCACATAAAGATAACATGCAACGCCTACAAAAGGCATGTACAAGAATTATAGGTAGTCTTATACAAAGTTTACAGTTTACAATGAAAAACTTAGTCAAAGCATTCATGTCAAGTGACATGACAAATCAATGATATCCAATTCATATCAAAACAACCAGGCCCATGATGCTCCCTTTCAGATCTCAAAACAACAACTCTCTCTGTTGTTACTGATGACCAGGTCCTCTGGTGAAATAATATTAGGGAGAGGACTGAAATATCATTACATTCCAGTACACTGTTGTATCATATGATATCTACTCACCTTTCCCGGCATAACTGTTCCTACTCTAGGTGACACTGTGATTGGTGTGTTCTCTGGTACCAAAAACTCAAATGATGTGGGACAAACTGGTGCAATTTCACCTGTACCAATACGAGGTACAGGATGGGTGAATTCATTAGCACTGGTATGGTTATTATGAACATGGAATGAGGCAAAGGATGTATCATCCAATGCTGTAGCTGCAAAGTGTATGATAGAATGAGATAATTTCAATGGTGGATGTACTCCCACTGCTTTACACTGGATCTTGAAATCTCTGTTGACAAATAAACATAGTTTTGTTAATGTCCATCACATTCCAAACCACTTTTTAAAAAATGCACAGTCTCAAAACAGTCATTGGCACTTCATGTTATATGTTATAAGTGTTTCCTTCCTGGTATTTTTAACCAACAGCTACAGTAGATCTCTGAGGCCTCGTATAAAATTCACCTGTTAATACCTGATTACATACTAACTCAAAGCTGTAGTCTCTCACCTGTTGATACCTGATTTACATACTAACACAAAGGTGTAGTCTATCACCTGTTAATACCTGATTTACATACTAACTCAAAGCTGTAGTCTCTCACCTGTTGATACCTGATTTACATACTAATTCAAAGCTGTAGTCTTTTGCCTTCTTAGCGTTAAAGATGATGTCTAGTTCTAATGTCTCTAAAGGCAGTAGTGTACCAAATCCATCATTTGGTTGAACATCTACAAACTAAACAAGAAAAGAAAGTGTTAGTATCTTGGTTAGTAAAACATGTAAGTAATGCAAAGATGTAGAACTTAGCACCACTTCATATACATATACCCAACTTAGTACTTAAGAGATCAAAGATTTATCAGTAAAGCACATCTGGTGCACCAACTAAATTTACAATGCACTTTGAAGAATATAGCCTTGTAGTGAAGCTACCCTTAGCCAACACTGGGAAGGAATATGCCCCTAAAATGTAGTGGTGTAATCCCCTTCCCTTGAAACTTGTGTTATATCTGATATAAGACAGGAGACTGATTAACAGTGAATTACATAAACCACATCACATGAAATTTAATGAGAACTAATTAAAGGGCTAATATCAATCCAGATCAGTGTCTCGACACTTCCAACATGTATCACATCGACATATTCACCAAAAAAGTCCCCAAAACATAACTAATTTCAAAAATATAGTGACAGATTTCTTTCCAGTATATTCATAATACTGTAGTCCAACAATGTAAACAATCTGTGATACTCTCTGAAATGGTAGTTTCATAGGTGTTCTATGAGCTCTGTGAGCATGTTACATGGTCAAAGTCATCTAGTATAATGAGTGTCATCTTTACCTAACCCCTTAACGAGGTCATACATACTTTCTTGAAAGTTTGGGAATATTTGAAGAGCACATAATGTTCTGTATTATTAATTAAGAAACATAGACTATACTTACATCAGGGATACTAACAAAACCAAAACTTTGTGATAAAATAGATTTGTTGGTTAGTTTGACAGTTGTTACTACAGACTCATAAATACTGCAGAAACCAAAATCAATGAAATCCGTATCAAACTCCATATCAGAGTTGGTTACCACTGCATGCACAGTGAAGGGTACAGGTGCAGTCTGAAATACAACACAAAAAACTCAATGTTAAAGAGATGTAGTGGTTGTATGCTATGAATTGCACAGTAAAAAATATTACAGCAGTTGATGTTTCGGATAACATTTTGTAATAATAACAGAAACCATGCCACATAAGTATCAGTTTGGGTACTCGGGGGTATTTGCATTCATGCTTGCAATGTTTTCTGCCTCACTTTCACTCGTGAAAGTATGAGAACACTGCAAGCGCTTGTGCAAATACCTTGACTGCGACATACTTGCACTCACGTATCATGGGGGGTCTGTCATAATATATTGTGACTTACCTGATCAGCTACCCTGATAGTCATGGGAGCTTCTAACACACCAGTTTCATTATCAAAATATCTACCACCTTCTTCAATCAATGTGTGTCTGTAGATAAAAAGAATTTATTTATCAAACCACTTAGTCTTTAAGCTGTAATACTTCTGATATTGTGATTGGTTTTAGTATAAAATTATACCTATAACCATAGACCCTACTTCTATGCTATAACACACACACACACGCGCGCACATGTACACACACACACATACACACACACACACACACACATACACACACATCACACACACACACACACACACACACACACACACACACACACACACACACACACACACACACACACAGGATTATTGTTTGTGATAGTAGTTTAATCTAGTCTATTTTGAGGTACAAGAGAAATGAAGTACAGGGCCAACTCAAACACATGATTGTTTACTTCTGGTATTACACCATACACAAGCCAAGATATTGTCTTTGAACAGAAAATCTGGATTGTATACCCTGGTTGTTGTATGTCACGACAACCTGTGTCTACAATACTAGATCGGCGGTGCTCAAAATATGAGTCAAAGTGTTCCACATTGATATTATTTTTCCAGATTTTTCATAAATTATACTTGAGGGGTTTTAATTTTATTCCCCAATATTTTCTTCATTCAGCTGGAAAATACTTGTGATGAAAGGGTTTGTTACTACTTGTGTAGTGACTCGTAGTGACAAGGCCCCTTAGGTCACTCATATTTTCCTTGGCGTAACAAAGAAAAATATTGGTGAATAATACCTAGTCAAAACAGTATCAAATAGAATGGCTGGCTTGGTGTCCTTCAGTTGCAATAACATCAAGTAGAATCTATAACACATCTTACACTGTCAATGTAAGTGACCATTACTCAACTTACCTGGGTAAAAATTTCATCTGTGCTGAAAACTGTGACTGTGCCTGAATGTAACCTGTCTTCGGTAGTAACTCTAGATGGTTTCTGAGTTCTTTACAAACCTCAAATCTAAGTCTGAGTGCAGTAGTAGCTCTGTTATTAACAAGGATAGAATCCTGATATAATCTGTCAAACATACAAATCTTCAGGTCCACATTCTGTCTCTCTACCCACACAGGTACATCAATGGCTGAAGCTATGGCACGAATAGAGATCTGTAAATAAAAACAAAAGGAAGATATTTTTGTCAGTCAAACACTTGGTGGCACAATCAGACAAAGAATCAGTAGTGAAGAGCTATTGAATGAAAATTCACTTACGTTAGATTGTGTGAAGATTTGTGTTATTGTGCTCTGGCAAACATGAAATGGGCTGTTTTACAATGTATGTTAATTTCAGCAATTCAAAATGAGACGACAAGTAGAAATAGTACATTTAAAAGTAATCCCATTGCAATTTGACTTCATTAGGAAAGAGGCAACAATAAGAAAATAAAAATAAATAAATAAAAATAAAGTATTCCATCCACGTCAAATAAACCTTTATCATATTTTGTCTAAACAAAAGAGATTAAACTTACTGTTTCTGACAATGGATCCATAAATCTGATTTCAAAGTCTGTTTCTACTTTGCCAGGGATGGATGGAGCAAAGATAACCTCTAGTTTGACAGATGAGAATGGAGCTATTTCACCAGCCACTACACTGCCTGCTTTCATACCATCTAAGTTAGACAGATCTTCCAAGTCTGCAGGATCTAATGGTACACTACCAGTACTCACATCTATAACAGTATAACAATCACATATTGACAATTTCTGTAAACCTGAAAATGTTTGCTCTACTTATTTTGGCTTTAATATTTCACTAGAAAACAAAAATGCAAAAATAGGTGGTGACTAATACCTTCTTACATATGAAAACAATGTACCAGTAAAAATCAGTCTTTGAGAACTAGCTGAAGACTGTAATATCACAACATTTTCTGGTGGTGAAAATATTTAGGTTTACAGTAACTTGTATACACTGGCATATAAAACTCTATTAATTCCTACTTCAGGTAGTTCAGTATCCATGAAATGTAAACACACCCTGAACCTGAAACCCCCTAAATCTATCCTGTAGTAATACTCCCGCCTACAACGCATTCAATAACACTTTTCTGGGTTACCATTAAGTTTATGTTTCAAAGTTAAAAATATGCGTATCTGATAATATGTATATAGTTTTCAATTTCTGAAAGTGGTAGGACACTTTATTCAAGCACAAAATGTAAGGAATTAATGATTGACTTCATTTGGTGTTATTTGGAAAAATGGGACAAAAAATAAAAATAAAATGAACATGTATGAATGTGAGAGTTGATAAAATGCAAACAATACCATGTGTGATGAAGTAGTCATGCAAGGCCTTGTGGGTAATATAATACAAGTGTAGTGGTATATTGCTTGATTCATAGTAAATCTACTTAATGTGTCCAATGTAACACACAGTCATGATATGTGAATGAACTATATAGCATCTAACATACCATCTTTATCCACCCCATCAGTGAACTGAGTCAATTCATCACTTCTACCACTTTTAGCTGATGTAGGTTTTTCATCCACACCCCTGTCACTCAGTGCTGTCTCATCTCTCTCCTTTTCTTCTGGTTCTTGTTTGTCTTCATCTTCAACACCTTCACCTGTAACAACACAACAAGTATTAACTAATCAACAGTGAAATGATAATGTTGTTGTTGACTTTACGGTTTCTTGGTGACAGTCAGCCTGACAAGTTTCATACCAGGATGTAAATTGGTGTAAGTAATTGACCAGAGCAAAAACTCTCCTTCTTTTCACTGTAGTGTTATCATAAACTAACCTCCAGTCTTACCTGTTCCACTGACTGTCTCTCCTTCTTCTTGTATTGTGGTAGGAGCTCCTTGTTCTGATGGTGTTGGTGTCTTCTCATCTTTCTCAGAGGCTTTGTCATTTTCTTTCAGTGTCTCAACTTTATCTTCTTCCTCCTTACCAGCAAAGCTTGTTGTTCTTTCTGTTTCAATACCAGTCTATAAAGAAAGGATTCAATTTGTTATCAGGCAAGGTATACTGATAATAAAAGTGACTAAACTTAACTGGTAAGAGTTAGACTAAAGAACACTGGACACAATATCTATGTTGTATACTTTAACCCATTCTGTAATTTTCATAAAATGAAGACAAGTAACATTATTGTTAGAGAGCTTAAAGTACAGGCTATGCTGATCAATGGACCAATTGGAGGCTTGCTGCAATGCATGATATGGATAGTTGGACCAATTGGAGGCTTGATGCAATGCATGATATGGATAGTTGGACCAATTGGAGGCTTGATGCAATGCATGATATGGATAGTTGGACCAATTGGAGGCTTGATGCAATGCATGATATGGATAGTTGGACCAATTGGAGGCTTGATGCAATGCATGATATGGATAGTTGGACCAATTGGAGGCTTGATGCAATGCATGATATGGATAGTTGGACCAATTGGAGGCTTGATGCAATGCATGATATAAATAGTTGGGCTAATTGGAGGCTTGATGCAATGCATGATATGGATAGTTGGGCCAATTGGAGGCTTGATGCAATGCATGATATGGATTGTTGGACCAATTGGAGGCTTGATGCAATGCATGATATAAATAGTTGGGCCAATTGGAGGCTTGATGCAATGCATGATATGGATAGTTGGGCTAATTGGAGGCTTGCTGCAATGCATGATATGGATAGTTGGGCCAATTGGAGGCTTGATGCAATGCATGATATGGATTGTTGGACCAATTGGAGGCTTGATGCAATGCATGATATGGATAGTTGGGCTAATTGGAGGCTTGATGCAATGCATGATATGGATAGTTGGACCAATTGGAGGCTTGATGCAATGCATGATATGGATAGTTGGACCAATTGGAGGCTTGATGCAATGCATGATATGGATAGTTGGACCAATTGGAGGCTTGATGCAATGCATGATATGGATAGTTGGGCCAATTGGGGGCTTGATGCAATGCATGATATGGATAGTTGGACCAATTGGAGGCTTGATGCAATGCATGATATAAATAGTTGGGCCAATTCGAGTCTTGATGCAATGCATGATATGGATAGTTGGGCCAATTGGAGGCCTGATGTAATGCATGATATGGATTGTTGGACCAATTGGAAGCCTGATGCAATGTATGATATGGATAGTTGGACCAATTGGAGGCTTGATGCAATGCATGATATAAATAGTTGGGCCAATTGGAGGCTTGATGCAATGCATGATATGGATAGTTGGGCCAATTGGAAGCCTGATGCAATGCATGATATGGATTGTTGGACCAATTGGAAGCCTGATGCAATGCATGATATGGATAGTTGGACCAATTGGAGGCTTGATGCAATGCATGATATGGATAGTTGGACCAATTGGAGGCTTGATGCAATGCATGATATGGATAATTGGACCAATTGGAGGCTTGATGCAATGCATGATATGGATAGTTGGACCAATTGGAGGCTTGATGCAATGCATGATATGGATAGTTAGACCAATTGGAGGCTTGATGCAATGCATGATATGGATTGTTGGGCTAATTGAAGGCTTGATGCAATGCATGATATGGATAGTTGGACCAATTGGAGGCTTGATGCAATGCATGATATGGATAGTTGGACCAATTGGAGGCTTGATGCAATGCATGATATGGATAGTTGGGCCAATTGGAGGCTTGATGCAATGCATGATATGGATAGTTGGACCAATTGGAGGCTTGATGCAATGCATGATATGGATAGTTGGACCAATTGGAGGCTTGATGCAATGCATGATATGGATAGTTAGACCAATTGGAGGCTTGATGCAATGCATGATATGGATAGTTGGACCAATTGGAGGCTTGATGCAATGCATGATATGGATAGTTGGACCAATTGGAGGCTTGATGCAATGCATGATATGGATAGTTGGACCAATTGGAGGCTTGATGCAATGCATGATATGGATAGTTGGGCCAATTGGAGGCTTGATGCAATGCATGATATGGATAGTTGGACCAATTGGAGGCTTGATGCAATGCATGATATGGATAGTTGGACCAATTGGAGGCTTGATGCAATGCATGATATGGATAGTTGGACCAATTGGAAGCCTGATGCAATGCATGATATGGATAGTTGGACCAATTGGAGGCTTGATGCAATGCATGATATGGATAGTTGGACCAATTGGAGGCTTGATGCAATGCATGATATGGATAGTTGGACCAATTGGAAGCCTGATGCAATGCATGATATGGATAGTTGGACCAATTGGAGGCTTGATGCAATGCATGATATGGATAGTTGGACCAATTGGAGGCTTGATGCAATGCATGATATGGATAGTTGGACCAATTGGAGGCTTGATGCAATGCATGATATGGATAGTTGGACCAATTGGAGGCTTGATGCAATGCATGATATGGATAGTTGGACCAATTGGAGGCTTGATGCAATGCATGATATGGATAGTTGGATCAATTGGAGGCTTGATGCAATGCATGATATGGATAGTTGGACCAATTGGAGGCTTGATGCAATGCATGATATGGATAGTTGGACCAATTGGAGGCTTGATGCAATGCATGATATGGATAGTTGGATCAATTGGAGGCTTGATGCAATGCATGATATGGATAGTTGGACCAATTGGAGGCTTGATGCAATGCATGATATGGATAGTTGGACCAATTGGAGGCTTGATGCAATGCATGATATGGATAGTTGGACCAATTGGAAGCCTGATGCAATGCATGATAATAAATAGTTGGACCAATTGGAGGCTTGATGCAATGCATGATATGGATAGTTGGACCAATTGGAAGCCTGATGCAATGCATGATATGGATAGTTGGACCAATTGGAGGCTTGATGCAATGCATGATATGGATAGTTGGGCCAATTGGAGGCTTGATGCAATGCATGATATGGATTGTTGGGCTAATTGGAGGCTTGATGCAATGCATGATATGTATAGTTGGACCAATTGGAGGCTTGATGCAATGCATGATATGGATAGTTGGACCAATTGGAGGCTTGATGCAATGCATGATATGCAGTGTTCTCCCTGAACAAGGTAACAGGGGCGCCGCGCCCTCTTGTAAATTCTTGGCGCCCCCTTGTAAGTTTTGACGGGAAAAAAATGAATTGAATATTTTTTCAACAAACGGGGCAAAACGATTTACTTCTCTCGCGGTTTCGCTACGATCTCATGGTCGCCATTTTGGAAAGTCAAATATCTCAGTAAAGAGGCTACTGTCACTGATGTCAAACTTCGTGCGAATCACATTCACGCATACTTTCATCAAACTCGAACCACGATCGAACTTACGGAGATATCGGGTGAGATGCGATGGCCTCAACACAGATAAACACGTGGTGTCAATGTGGGCGATTCCATTGTTCATGGATAGGTGGGCCGTGACAAAAGTCTCGGAACGGTCTGTTTTTACGTGTACACTAAATGTACTACAAAATCTATGGTTTTCAGAGTCGCTGTGTCTATGAATTGCTTCTCTTAATATAAAAACACGCAAGTAAGATTTTCCATGGCTACGTCAGTATTGAAGTTGAACGCTAAATTCCCCTCTGTCCCTTCCCTTTAGTTTAATAGTTCGGACGTTGCATGTGTCGTCATAGTACAATCTTTGACCTTTCAAAATCTTAGTGAGTCGTCGTAGCAGAAAGTTTTGTCGATACCTGTCCCACTTGAAAACTATGTATTCCGATTCGTTTTATTTCATTTTCTTTTGATTGACTTCATTACCAGCCATAGTGACACGAAGCGGTTTCGCCTTCTTTCAAAAAAGACCTGTACTAACTGAAACTGCCATGCCGTATTGTCACCGACTATTTTTGTTTTCGTAAAAAAAACTGAACATGCTGAAGAGAACTATATCATGGCTAGGCATGTCTAACAGTGTGAGTTTTTTTTTGACGTGGGAGCGTGACGTATTGAGTGTCCATTTGAACATGTGCAGCTGTGTTTGGCATGTACTATTAATTTTCCAGTTAGACACAACAATGGCAACAAAAATTGCAACATTAGTGTTGCGTCTTTTTACATTGACTGTAACAGGGCCAGGGTACAAGTTCGTTAGTGGTCTATAATAATATTATGTATCAAAATAAAAACAATCGACTCTCACTCAGTACGATCGTCAGTCGAGGGGTATGGCAAATGTAACAAAATTCGTTGCGTATAGGATACGGATCGTTCGATCAAATATGCATAAAATTAATTTCCATTGCGTACGGTATAATACGCATGGTTTTGCGTCACCGCAAATACTGGTCCGTCATTCTGAGCAGTTCTCAAGTCCGGGAATTAAATGATAAATTTAATGAGAAGTCAACTAGAAAACAGTACATTTAGACGAATTGAATCACTATGGGAATATCAATAGATGCACCAAATCTGACACTGTTTACTTTGAACAAGCAGTCACCAATGGGGAAATTACAAAGACAGGAGAATTCTCACAAAAGTGAGACAAGTTACTCGGCTGTTATGCATAAAGGCAAAGTTATCTTCACCCTTATGTGTTTGACTTTTGTTTGTTTTGGTAGTGGTATGGTGATGATGCAATGAAGCTCTTGAAAATGGATTTCATTTGTAGTAAACACTACAACTGTCCTGAAACATCTTGAAATTTGCTGCAATTTTTTACAGAAAGTTGAAGATTTTGTTTTGTTACACTCTTTCAGCATTTGTGTTAAAAAGAGCTATTTGAGTAACTATTTAGGACAAACTATTAAAAAACTATTTTTTTGACACAGGTAAATTTGGCTAAATTCTGTCACTATTTAAACATTAAGATATCAAAACTCACTTTGACACTTCAGTTGTGTTGAAATTCACATGATTAAAGTGGGTTAAAATGGCTAAATAAAGTGCCACCAAAAGCCACCATTTCAAGATGCAAATTGCAAAAGTTCCTAGGCAGGAGGGGGGACACCCCCCTCCTGACCACCCCCCAGCGTGCGCAAAGCGCACGCAGTGCTTCGCTCCGCTCAGCAACAATTCCCCCCTCTTGTGACAAAATCCTGGGGAGAACACTGATATGGATAGTTAGACCAATTGGAGGCTTGATGCAATGCATGATATGGATAGTTAGACCAATTGGAGGCTTGATGCAATGCATGATATGGATAGTTGGACCAATTGGAGGCTTGATGCAATGCATGATATGGATAGTTGGACCAATTGGAAGCCTGATGCAATGCATGATATGGATAGTTGGACCAATTGGAGGCTTGATGCAATGCATGATAATAAATAGTTGGACCAATTGGAGGCTTGATGCAATGCATGATATGGATAGTTGGGCCAATTGGAAGCCTGATGCAATGCATGATATGGATAGTTGGGCCAATTGGAGGCTTGATGCAATGCATGATATTGATAGTTGGACCAATTGGAGGCTTGATGCAATGCATGATATAAATAGTTGGGCTAAATGTCATTAAGGTGAGTTGTCAGTTTGTTTCAACTGGTTATGTTGTACTGCAGAAGATCGGTTCACTTACCATTCCTCCAAGTGATGCCAATGCAGAGGTTGTTGTCTGAGGTCTCATGCCTGAAAATAATCATACATATAATATTGACATTAGATTAAATGAAAGGCTTAATCTGTATATAAATAGGATTTGGTTTAAGACACTCATTATACTAGATGAATTTGACCATGTAACAAGCTGACAGAGCTCATAGAGTATCATCTTATGAAACTACCATTTTAGATAGTATTACACTATTACTATGGTATTAACGCAGTATTATGAATAAACAGGAAAGAAATCTGTCACTGTATTTTGGAAATTAGTTGCATATTGGGAACTGTGTTCAATAACATGTTGGCATGATACACATTGGGAAGTGTCAAGATACTGACCTGGGATGGAAAATTAGCCCTTGCCTCTAATAAAATACATGTATGAGTCTAACCCATGTCCAATTCTAGTCAGTCTGATATACTGAACTAATGTGTTCACTGGTAGCTTCTGTATGTTGTTCTGGGATGTACCTTTCTATTCCTCAGCAAGTGAGACGTCAACTCATTAACCTTTAGCCTTTCAACTGCCTAAGGATACATTGAATTCATAGGGTCCCTGTCTAAGGGTAGCTAACTTACAAATCAGCATTGTACAGCAGGGAGAATTGTGCATATTTCTTCCATATAATTTTATTAGTCTATTTTTACAACAAAGACATATTTTAATTCCTCTCTTGCATTGGAAATGTATACTATTGAAATGGCTTCAATAAATGTATGAATGTATACATATTAAGTACCATCATCTTACCAGTTATTTTAAGAAATTCAAATGTTGTCCCCAAAGCTCCTTTGTTAGTCAATGTTATACTTTTCTTCAAAGTTTCACCAATAACCTGGGTGCCATAGTCTATCAATGCTTTGTCCACAGACAACTGTGTGGGGAAAACAGACAAGTAGGTTTAAATCACTTAGTATATTTACATCACATTTCTTAGTACTACATATCAGTTAGTATACTTACATCACATTTCTTAGTACTACATATCAGTTAGTATACTTACATCACATTTCTTAGTACTACATATCAGTTAGTATACTTACATCACATTTCTTAGTACTACATATCAGTTAGTATACTTACATCACATTTCTTGGTACTACATATCAGTTAGTATACTTACATCACATTTTTTAGTACTACATATCAGTTAGTATACTTACATCACATTTCTTAGTACTACATGTCAGTTAGTATACTTACATCACATTTCTTAGTACTACATATCAGTTAGTATACTTACATCACATTTCTTAGTACTACATATCAGTTAGTATACTTACATCACATTTCTTGGTACTACATATCAGTTAGTATACTTACATCACATTTCTTAGTACTACATATCAGTTAGTATACTTACATCACATTTCTTAGTACTACATATCAGTTAGTATACTTACATCACATTTCTTGGTACTACATATCAGTTAGTATACTTACATCACATTTTTTAGTACTACATATCAGTTAGTATACTTACATCACATTTCTTAGTACTAAATATCAGTTAGTATACTTACATCACATTTCTTGGTACTACATATCAGTTAGTATACTTACATCACATTTCTTAGTACTACATATCAGTTAGTATACTTACATCACATTTCTTGGTACTACATATCATTTAGTATACTTACATCACATTTCTTAGTACTACATATCAGTTAGTATACTTACATCACATTTCTTAGTACTACATGTCAGTTAGTATACTTACATCACATTTCTTAGTACTACATATCAGTTAGTATACTTACATCACATTTCTTAGTACTACATATCAGTTAGTATACTTACATCACATTTCTTGGTACTACATATCAATGGGATAATAAAAGGTCCAGTTTGAGCCATAAAACCAACTTCACCATCCAAATCTTCATTAATCTATAGAAATTAGAAATAACAACAGATACTTTATCTAATTCTGTAAATCTTGACATTTTCATCACTTGCAAAGTACATGTCTGAATTGTTTTCATTACCAACTTATCTTGACTAGTAAAGTATGTATCTGCACTGTTTTCATTACTAACTTATCTTGACTAGTAAATATGTATCTGCACTGTTTTCATTACCAACTTATCTTGACTAGTAAAGTATGTGTCTGAATTGTTTTCATTACCAACTTATCTTGACTAGTAAAGTATGTGTCTGCACTGTTTTCATTACTAACTTATCTTGACTAGTAAATATGTATCTGCACTGTTTTCATTACCAACTTATCTTGACTAGTAAATATGTATCTGCACTGTTTTCATTACCAACTTATCTTGACTAGTAAAGTATGTGTCTGAATTGTTTTCATTACCAACTTATCTTGACTAGTAAAGTATGTGTCTGCACTGTTTTCATTACTAACTTATCTTGACTAGTAAATATGTATCTGCACTGTTTTCATTACCAACTTATCTTGACTAGTAAATATGTATCTGCACTGTTTTCATTACCAACTTATCTTGACTAGTAAAGTATGTATCTGAATTGTTTTCATTACCAACTTGTCTTAACTAGTAAAGTATGTGTCTGAATTGTTTTCATTACCAACTTATCTTGACTTGTAAAGTATGTATCTGAATTGTTTTCATTACCAACTTATCTTGACTAGTAAAGTATGTGTCTGCACTGTTTTCATTACTAACTTATCTTGACTAGTAAATATGTATCTGCACTGTTTTCATTACCAACTTATCTTGACTAGTAAAGTATGTATCTGAATTGTTTTCATTACCAACTTGTCTTGACTAGTAAAGTATGTCTCTGAATTGTTTTCATTACCAACTTATCTTGACTAGTAAAGTATGTATCTGAATTGTTTTCATTACCAACTTATCTTGACTAGTAAAGTATGTATCTGAATTGTTTTCATTACCAACTTATCTTGACTTGTAAAGTATGTGTCTGAATTGTTTTCATTACCAACTTATCTTGACTAGTAAAGTATGTGTCTGCACTGTTTTCATTACCAACTTATCTTGACTAGTAAAGTATGTCTCTGAATTGTTTTCATTACCAACTTATCTTGACTAGTAAATATGTATCTGCACTGTTTTCATTACCAACTTATCTTGACTAGTAAAGTATGTATCTGAATTGTTTTCATTACCAACTTATCTTGACTAGTAAAGTATGTATCTGCACTGTTTTCATTACCAACTTATCTTGACTAGTAAAGTATGTCTCTGAATTGTTTTCATTACCAACTTATCTTGACTAGTAAAGTATGTGTCTGAATTGTTTTCATTACCAACTTGTTTTGACTAGTAAAGTATGTGTCTGCACTGTTTTCATTACTAACTTATCTTGACTAGTAAATATGTATCTGCACTGTTTTCATTACCAACTTATCTTGACTAGTAAAGTATGTATCTGAATTGTTTTCATTACCAACTTGTTTTGACTAGTAAAGTATGTATCTGAATTGTTTTCATTACCAACTTGTTTTGACTAGTAAAGTATGTCTCTGAATTGTTTTCATTACCAACTTGTCTTGACTAGTAAAGTATGTATCTGAATTGTTTTCATTACCAACTTGTCTTGACTAGTAAAGTATGTCTCTGAATTGTTTTCATTACCAACTTGTCTTGACTAGTAAAGTATGTGTCTGCACTGTTTTCATTACCAACTTGTCTTGACTAGTAAAGTATGTCTCTGAATTGTTTTCATTACCAACTTATCTTGACTTGTAAAGTATGTATCTGAATTGTTTTCATTACCAACTTGTTTTGACTAGTAAATATGTATCTGCACTGTTTTCATTACCAACTTATCTTGACTAGTAAAGTATGTGTCTGCACTGTTTTCATTACCAACTTGTTTTGACTAGTAAAGTATGTCTCTGAATTGTTTTCATTACCAACTTGTTTTGACTTGTAAAGTATGTGTCTGCACTGTTTTCATTACCAACTTGTCTTGACTAGTAAAGTATGTCTCTGAATTGTTTTCATTACCAACTTGTTTTGACTAGTAAAGTATGTCTCTGAATTGTTTTCATTACCAACTTGTCTTGACTAGTAAAGTATGTCTCTGAATTGTTTTCATCGCCATGCCAACTTGTTCAAACTTTGTTCATTATTGATTCTGATGTATTACATTAAGAATACAAGTTAACAATACAAATTTTGTGTTTTTTCTTTCCTCCATCAAATTTATCCAAATTGTAATGTGGTGAATATATCCAATATAACTGTAATTTGGTGAATATACCCAATATAACTGTAATGTGGTGAATATATCCAATATAACTGTAATTTGGTGAATATACCCAATATAACTGTAATTTGGTGAATATACCCAATATAACTGTAATTTGGTGAATATATCCAATATAACTGTAATGTGGTGAATATATCCAATATAACTGTAATTTGGTGAATATACCCAATATAACTGTAATTTGGTGAATATACCCAATATAACTGTAATTTGGTGAATATATCCAATATAATTGTAATGTGGTGAATATATCCAATATAACTGTAATTTGGTGAATATACCCAATATAACTGTAATGTGGTGAATATATCCAATATAACTGTAATTTGGTGAATATACCCAATATAACTGTAATTTGGTGAATATACCCAATATAACTGTAATTTGGTGAATATATCCAATATAACTGTAATGTGGTGAATATATCCAATATAACTGTAATTTGGTGAATATACCCAATATAACTGTAATTTGGTGAATATACCCAATATAACTGTAATTTGGTGACTATATCCAATATAACTGTAATGTGGTGACTATATCCAATATAACTGTAATGTGGTGAATATATCCAATATAACTGTAATTTGGTGAATATACCCAATATAACTGTAATTTGGTGAATATACCCAATATAACTGTAATTTGGTGAATATACCCAATATAACTGTAATGTGGTGAATATACCCAATATAACTGTAATGTGGTGAATATACCCAATATAACTGTAATTTGGTGAATATACCCAATATAACTGTAATGTGGTGAATATACCCAATATAACTGTAATTTGGTGAATATACCCAATATAACTGTAATTTGGTGAATACACCCAATATAACTGTAATTTGGTGAATACACCCAATATAACTGTAATTTGGTGAATATACCCAATATAACTGTAATTTGGTGAATACACCCAATATAACTGTAATTTGGTGAATATACCCAATATAACTGTAATTTGGTGAATATACCCAATATAACTGTAATTTGGGGAATATACCCAATATAACTGTAATTTGGTGAATATACCCAATATAACTGTAATTTGGTGAATATACCCAATATAACTGTAATTTGGTGAATATATCCAATATAACTGTAATTTGGTGAATATACCCAATATAACTGTAATTTGGTGAATATACCCAATATAACTGTAATGTGGTGAATATACCCAATATAACTGTAATTTGGTGAATATACCCAATATAACTGTAATTTCGTGAATATACCCAATATAACTGTAATTTGGTGAATATATCCAATATAACTGTAATTTGGTGAATATACCCAATATAACTGTAATTTGGTGAATATACCCAATATAACTGTAATGTGGTGAATATACCCAATATAACTGTAATTTGGTGAATATACCCAATATAACTGTAATTTGGTGAATACACCCAATATAACTGTAATTTGGTGAATACACCCAATATAACTGTAATTTGGTGAATATACCCAATATAACTGTAATTTGGTGAATACACCCAATATAACTGTAATTTGGTGAATACACCCAATATAACTGTAATTTGGTGAATATACCCAATATAACTGTAATTTGGTGAATATACCCAATATAACTGTAATTTGGGGAATATACCCAATATAACTGTAATTTGGTGAATATACCCAATATAACTGTAATTTGGTGAATATACCCAATATAACTGTAATTTGGTGAATATATCCAATATAACTGTAATTTGGTGAATATACCCAATATAACTGTAATTTGGTGAATATACCCAATATAACTGTAATTTGGTGAATATACCCAATATAACTGTAATTTGGTGACTATATCCAATATAAGTTATATATAACTGTAACTAACAAGGAAACAGTAGTAACTGATACAGACATGTGTTACGTATTGCTATCAACCATTTAATACTATCATTTGACTAATGCTTTATTTTGTTTACTTTACCAACTTATTGTAAATGTAATACAAATTGTGTAAGAAGAGCCTATGGCTCAACAATTTATGGAGATTAAATCAAGTCAAGAAGAAGAAGAAGAAGAAGAAGAAGAAGAAGAAGAAGAAGAAGAAGAAGAAGAAGAAGAAGAAGAAGAAGAAGAAGAAGAAGAAGAAGAAGAAGAAGAAGAAGAAGAAGAAGAAGAAGAAGAAGAAGAAGAAGAAGAAGAAGAAGAAGAAGAAGAAGAAGAAGAAGAAGAAGAAGAAGAAGAAGAAGAAGAAGAAGAAGAAGAAGAAGAAGAAGAAGAAGAAGAAGAAGAAGAAGAAGAAGAAGAAGAAGAAGAAGAAGAAGAAGAAGAAGAAGAAGAAGAAGAAGAAGAAGAAGAAGAAGAAGAAGAAGAAGAAGAAGAAGAAGAAGAAGAAGAAGAAGAAGAAGAAGAAGAAGAAGAAGAAGAAGAAGAAGAAGAAGAAGAAGAAGAAGAAGAAGAAGAAGAAGAAGAAGAAGAAGAACAACAACAACAACAACAACAACAACAACAACAACAACAACAACAACAACATAGTATATAAAACTTCAATTAAATAGTAAATATATATATATATTCAACTTACCATAGGTTTAAAAGTGACCATCATTTCACAGGTCAGACCAGCTGACATTTGACCTGGTGGGTCAAAACTAGGTGAAAGGAAAACAAACAAATGATTACACTTTATATCTGTGCAGATTAATTAAAACTTTGTACTGCATTAAAATACTTAGGATAAATCTGAGCTGGGTATTAGACTGTGTTGTCCTGTTTGTCATATTATGTGTAAGGGTTTCAATACTATGACCTATCACTGTGTATAGATGATCTACATTGGTCAAATGGAAAGAACATTGAAATACAGATATCAGGAACACTGACACCCTATTTGTACATCAAAAGTTTCCAAACACATTGGATTCCAGAATGGCTGTCCTGGAAATAGCTTGACATGGAAAATGTTTCTATCTTGGATAGAGAACCAGACTAGTTTGTTAGGGGAATCAAAGAAGCCATCATAACATTAGAACCCTCACTTTACAGATACACAGGCCAATACACTCTACCACCTGTATAGGTCAATATTTTGAACTAATACATGCGTAAACAACACATGACTTCACATCTCTCAAGACATGAGGACTCAGCTTGTGAAAGCTAGGATTTCTCAAGTATTTTAGTGAAATACAAGATTTAATATGTGATTACACTTTAATTCATTTATTACTGAAAGGACTAAAACACACACACACACACACACACACACACACACACACACACACACACACACACACACACACACACACACACACACACACGCACACACACACACACACACACACACACACACACACACACACACACACACACGTATCATATGCAAAACCCAAATTTCATAGATAAAGAAAGAAATTACCAGTTACATGGGACAACTGGTATTGGTGGATATGAAGTTATTTGCATATATAATATACATGTTATTAATCTATTTGAATGTAATACTATATTAATAACATCACTTTTTAAAACTTAACAGCAAATTTGATATATAGCTATAAAGGATGACATGTAAAATAACTTACTGAATATGAATAAAGTCTTTTAAATGCTCTGAGATACCAATCAATTTGAGGAAGTTTACACTGTAAGATACATTGGTAAGTATCACTTTCTTCTTGTATGTTTTACCAACGTCAAAATCCTACAGGAATAAATTTTTTTGTAGCATTACTAATTAGAAATATTGAACGACTTCTCCTAACAAATTGATGTGTTTTTCAACAGACAGAAATTAATGAAAAACAGCAAAAAGTTAGCAATGTTTTTTAAAATCACATATAATTTCTAGTTGAGACAGAATTATAAATGTATGACCGACAATGTACATGTACAAGAAAAAAGATGCTATCGCCAAACTTAGATTGACACAAACTAAAACTATTGTTGTTGTATGTGGTGGGTGATAGCAGTGCTTTGGTTTATGTAGATATAATCAACAGGTAATCAAGATAGTGTAAACACTGAAGTGAGGTTAATTGTGTCCACTTGAGGAAAACTTGCAGTCAGAGACACTGCCATATTGTGAGTGTAATTACATCAAAGTTCATTTACAACTTATCTCAACATGTTGCAATATCATCTTTAGATTATCTCTGTATTACTTAGCTAACAGTTAATAATACTACCATGGAAAGCAAGCTATCAGCAATCTTAAGATTGACACAGACTAAAACTATTGATGTTGTATGTGATACTGTAGTAAATTAAAAAGTGGGTGAATAGCAGTGCCTTGGGTATGTCAAAACAATCACCCTGTAATTAAGATAGTGTAAACACTGAATGAGGTTGAATGTGATGCTACCTGCTATCAGAGACACCACCCTACTGTCAGTGTAATGTCCTTTTATGGCTTATATCAACATGTTGTAATTATAGTTTTAGTTTCTGTCAATTGTTATATTTACCTTAAAATGAATGACATCAGGTTTACTGTAAAATGGACAACCTTTGAACTCTTTGCCAGCTGCTATCTGCTTCTTAACAGCACCAGATCGATGTTTTTCTAATGCTTCTGTCATCATTTCTCTCTCCATCTTACTTTGGTAATGAGACAGTGTAAACTTTTGGTCGTCATCTTTAGGAACCTGAAATAATGATACACATTTCAAGTATAGTCAACTTGTTGTAAACTTTTTGTGTAAATGTTTTCATTCATTTCAGTCTTTCTTCTGACAGCGTTTTTTTTTTTGGTCATTGGGTGACAACCTTGGTTCCAAAATAAGAGTGTGTAAAAATGTCATGACATGAAATTCTGGTTTTAATATTTGTTTTCTTTCTTAATAATACTGTGATAATATTGGTACACATCTATAAGGTCTTTTTAACGATGGGGGACACAATCTTGCCCTTCAGAAACAAACTGCAGCACAGAGGCTCAAAACTGTAACCCATAGATTGTAAGCTGGGCACTCAAACCATCATGACACCACAACCTGCAACCCATAGATTCTAAGCTGGTCACTCTAACCATTCCACCATCATGACACCACCACAACCTGCAACCCATAGATTCTAAGCTGGTCACTCTAACCATTCCACCATCATGACACCACAACCTGCAACACATAGATTCTAAGCTGGCCACTCTAACCATTCCACCATCATGACACCACCACAACCTGCAACCCATAGATTCTATGCTGGCCATTCAACTCTCATGACTTCTTACCTTGTATGCTTTGTGGCGTTTATCCCAAAGTCCCTGGAACTCAGGTTTAGCTAGAGTTTCATCTCTGTCTTCACTATCACTTTCTCCTTTCTCATCACGACTTGTAACACCATATGGACTAAAATCATCATCATCATCAGATGATACTGTAGTTAGCTTACTACTTGGTTTCTATTCAATATAAAACAGATATTTCAACTACTATTACATGTATTAATGAACCCATGATTACTAACACCAGACAGTATACGATCTACTAGTATTTACAATGCAGAAAGTATTACGGTATGTATACTGTATACAAATGAGTGTGTGATCATTCCATGTCGTATTACATGAAATCAAATGAATACACACTGTAACACAGTTTTGTATTTTTCACAAAATGTACTATTTCAGATTAACATCTGTGATAATAAGAGAACCCATGCCTCATGAGTACCAGTGTTGGTATTCAAGGAGTTAGCAGTTGTGTTTGCATTGTTATTTGTGGTGTGCTTTCACACACGTTGCTCATGAAAGTAGGGCTGCAGAGAAGAAAACTGTCATGGGATTCTGTCACACTAGAACTTGTACAAAACTGTCATGGGATTCTGTCACACTAGAACTTGTACAAAACTGTCATGGGATTCTGTCACACTAGAACTTGTACAAAACTGTCATGGGATTCTGTCATACTAGAACTTGTACAAAACTGTCATGGGATTCTGTCATACTAGAACTTGTACAAAACTGTCATGGGATTCTGTCACACTAGAACTTGTACAAAACTGTCATGGGATTCTGTCATACTAGAACTTGTATAAAACTGTCATGGGATTCTGTCACACTAGAACTTGTACAAAACTGTCATGGGATTCTGTCACACTAGAACTTGTATAAAACTGCCATGGGATTCTGTCACACTAGAACTTGTACAAAACTGTCATGGGATTCTGTCACACTAGAACTTGTACAAAACTGTCATGGGATTCTGTCACACTAGAACTTGTATAAAACTGTCATGGGATTCTGTCACACTAGAACTTGTACAAAACTGTCATGGGATTCTGTCACACTAGAACTTGTATAAAACTGTCATGGGATTCTGTCACACTAGAACTTGTACAAAACTGTCATGGGATTCTGTCACACTAGAACTTGTATAAAACTGCCATGGGATTCTGTCACACTAGAACTTGTACAAAACTGTCATGGGATTCTGTCAAAATAGAACTTGTATAAAACTGCCATGGGATTCTGTCATACTAGTGTATAGGATATACCTTCCTATCTGTAAAACAACTTGCCAAAACTTTTCACTTAAAACGCCAATCTATAATCTTTATTCTAAATTGGCATTAATCACATCACTTGTCATATACGTAATGAAACATGTCTCCATAATGTGGTTCATACACTGTAAGTCACTTAAACTTACACATGTTTTCAGTTTCTAAATCATTTTGATACCTGGATATGTGAATGCCAAAATAATGATTACACAAGAAAGACTTATTCCAATATATATCAACGTATGTTCATAGTTACAATTGAAAATTGCCACTCACAGATTCAAAACACTTTTTGGAAGCAATTCCAATTTTCACTGGTGTTGCCATTGTCAAGGGGTGTAATACAATGTACTGTCATCACAGAGTGCAGGCACTGAGATCTGAACTGTGTCTGTCATCACAGAGTGCAGGCACTGAGATCTGAGCTGTGTCTGTCATCACAGAGTGCAGGCACTGAGATATCAGCTGTGTCTGTCATCACAGAGTGCAGGCACTGAGATCTGAGCTGTGTCTGTCATCACAGAGTGCAGGCACTGAGATATCAGCTGTGTCTGTCATCACAGAGTGCAGGCACTGAGATATCAGCTGTGTCTGTCATCACAGAGTGCAGGCACTGAGATATCAGCTGTGTCTGTCATCACAGAGTGCAGGCACTGAGATCTGAGCTGTGTCTGTCATCACAGAGTGCAGGCACTGAGATATCAGCTGTGTCTGTCATCACAGAGTGCAGGCACTGAGATCTGAACTATGTCTCTCAAGCTTGTTTCATGACTTGACTTACGTTTTCTCTTCAACGATGACAACCTATTGTATAATCAGCACCAGGCCAAGCATTGACAAACGTAACTTGTTACAGACAGGGAAAGTGAACAACTGAATTGGATTAACACAGCATGTTAGAAGTATAGAGACAAGTAATACATATCCCATAATTTGATAGGAACTGTTGTATGCCCTCTTTACATTAATAGTTCATGTTCACAAACAAATTAGAAGGTCCCCTGGTATTTCATGTGCACATAGAGAGGCCGTGAAACTGTTCTTAGCAAATCATGGTGTGTAATACAAGTCTCTCAGTTCCAACACACTGTGCCAAGTGTTATTAATCTAATTCATTTGTTTACTTTCCCTGTTAATAACAGGTTGTATTCATCAATGCTTTGATGTCAGCAATAGTAATACATTCCTTGTGATGCTCATGAGGTGGTACAATGTATCAACAACTTGAGATTATCTCATAAATAAAGTTTTATTCTGTGAGCAGAAATTTTCATCTACCACTATTTGTATATACTTACAAATGCAGCCATACTTGAGGGGTCACGTACTGGAGCTGCTTCTTCCACATCTGCACTATACTCCATAGAAGAAGACCCACTAGTTTCATGAATAATACCAATTCTAGCCTTACGTTTAGGGCGTCCAAGTCTCTTGGCTCTCTCTCTATCTCGTTTGGATTCTGGCCATAATTGGGGATACTGCTGCATACGTTTCTTCATCTGTTTCTCTTCTTTTAAGATTCTGGAAACTATTTCAACCTGTTTATCTCTTTGATCAGCATCAAACTCTCTGCAATGAATAACAGCTATTATACCTCATGCAAGCCAAGTTGAATATGTTCAAACAAAAATATGGGTTTGATGCCCTGGTTTCTCCCCATCATGACAATATACTGCTACATTATCTGTTCTGTGGTGCTAAAAATATAAGTAAAAAATGTTAAATTTTTTCCCAATTTTTCATAATTATGCGTGTGAAGGTATATTTACACATATATCATCCTCACTATTTTTCAATCATTTAACAGGAAAATACTTGTGACCTAAAGGTTTTTTCATTACTATACTTGTCAAGGTGCAAGTCAGTGTCGAGGTCCCTTACATATCCATGCAATTCACTCATACTTCCCTAGGCTACAGGTAGAATATTATGTTTGACATGACATGACTCAGAAATTTGAACAATACTATGGCTAAAGACATGGCTAGTGAACTTTTGTAAACTTTGTGACATCTGTGTCAATTGATTCGTCATCAAGGTCAAAGGTCAAGCACTTGTAAGGCCCCATTACATATACATGCAGCTGTACCTGCTGAGCATTTTTCATAATTTTTGTTCTTGTATTTTACAGAAAGGTTATCTCATACTGACTTATCTTATAAGAATGTTTTACAATATTAGGTAAATCTAGAATGTGGGTAAAATGTGGCTATCAGTTATTCTTGTTGACATCTAAAGTTTGGTATGTTCTTCGGGATGATTGCACAATGTTATACAAGCTCAATAAATGAACTTTGTTTATTTAGGGGAGAGGGGGTCTGGTGATTGCTGAACTTCATTTTTGCACTTCTAACCAAATTTTGAAAATTTTCACACCTTCAATGATAACAGGTTCTGTATTTACTGACAAGTTGATAAGATGATTTAAATTTAATTCTAATGTGATATATAGTACTTCGTTTCTAGTAGTATTTCAATGTGTTTAATATCATGTTTTTACATTGCATCAATCGTAGTGGTGTGACCGCTACAGTTTTCATTATGTTTACATTATATATAAAGTTGTCGATGTCGCACTACTTGTGCATGTTTGTTTATGGGGGGGGTGGGGGTGAGGTGGGGTGGGGTGGGGGGGTTGTCCTAAATGAACAAAGTTCCTTTATTTTGCTTGTGCAACATTGTATGAACATCCCTTACTGAGGTCATGTTCATGTTATTATACTAAGCCTAACAAATGCAAAAGAGGATTAAAATAACATAAATCTACAAATATATTGAACACATTCAAACAAAGAATATAAGACCCTGGTTATTCAACGTCATGACAAAATGCATCTACATCATTGCATTCTGCAATAGTCAATTTCAAAATCACCGTTGCCCCCCCCCCCCCCCCCCGACTTTTTATAATGCTTGCTAAATTAAATTAATTATATCATGCACCTATTTGTCTACATTCAGCCAGTACATACTAGCTAGGGGACCTTGTCATTACTTGCCTAGTGACTCGTAGTGACATGGCTCCTTAGGTCCCTCATATTTCCTTGGCTGAATCATAAAAACCATTGGGAAATAAAATCTAAATACCCGGGAATAAGATATAAATATCCAGATGACTTACTCTTTTTCTGCTTCAAAGTTTTTATATCTTTTCTTTCTCAGCATAATTTCATCAGGATTTTTACCACTTTCCAATAACTCTAGTCTTTCGGCATCTTCAGAATCTAAGGCCTGTCTTGCTAGGTACCGATCTCTGGCCTGAATGGCTCGCAGATTTTCCTGTAGATAAAACACACATATCAAGATATAATATTCCTTGTCATTATTTTAAGTCTTCAACTATCTACACCGTCCACTATAATTGTGTATTTTCAAACAAAGGAAATGTTTGAATTGTTTTTCATTTCTCTCCATTTTTCTAGACACTCCTCTAACCCCCCTCACCCACCCATTCAACCATCCATCCATCCATCCACCCACCCATTCACCCTCCCATCCATCCATCCATCCATCCACCCACCCATTCACCCTCCCATCCATCCATCCATCCATCCATCCATCCATGCACCCATGCATCCACCCATCCATCCATCCATCCATCCATCCATCCATCCATGCATCCACCCATCCATCCACCCATCCATCCATCCATCCATCCACCCATCCATCCATCCATCCATTGCTACCATTATTGTGTTATATATTTTGTATTACTCAGACTTTCTGGTACAAATATTTTCACCTCCACTTGTAATGTTTCCACCTTTTCAACAATTTCAATAACATTTCTGACAATTTAAATCATGGTTAATCTGTGTATCAATACCAGTCACTGACTCTGACATTTACAACTGTATATGAATTTATTTTTTACTTACTTGATTTGAGATAATTTTGTTTACTTACATGGTTAACACCTGTCAATATTTTTGTTTACTTACTTGGTTAACACCTGTCAATATTTTTGTTTACTTACATGGTTAACACCTGTCAATATTTTGTTTACTTACTTGGTTAACACCTGTCAATATTTTGTTTACTTACATGGTTAACACCTGTCAATATTTTGTTTACTTACTTGGTTAACACCTGTCAATATTTTGTTTACTTACTTGGTTAACACCTGTCAATATTTTGTTTACTTACTTGGTTAACACCTGTCAATATTTTGTTTACTTACTTGGTTAACACCTGTCAATATTTTGTTTACTTACTTGGTTAACACCTGTCAATATTTTGTTTACTTACTTGGTTAACACCTGTCAATATTTTGTTTACTTACTTGGTTAGAGCCATTATTTTTTACTTACTCGGTTAGAGCCAATATTTTGTTTTAATGACAGTATGGTTTCCATTCTTTGTTCCATCTCAGTTCTATTCCTTTCTTCTTCATCAGCTTCCTGTTGTCGAACTCTGTAATACAAATATAACGTAATGTCATTATTTTCAATCCTAAATCTTCAACTCAAAGTACTACAATATACATGGGCCTCAAGCTTGACTGTATTAAATTAAACAGGATTGAGAACATCAACTTCATTGTTAAGAAAGTTAACACTCGTCTGTACTGTCTTAGGAAACTGGCATCATGTTGGTGGTGGTCCTTTTAGGAACATTTCTTAATGCAGTTGGTTGTAGTGCTCTCATTTTTGATATTGTTTGCTGGGGAGGTAATTTATGCAGACATGAATGGGGAAGACTATTAATAAGGTCATCAGGAAAGGTGGCCAGTATACAAAGCAAAAGTGTAGATTCTCTCTGTGAGAAATTCTTTAACTTAGACAAAGGCTAATAGCGTTATTAAAGACCCTTCCCATCCCTCTATGCAGAATTCAACAACTGACATATTTCTAGGACAAAGTATACTACATTAGCTAAAACCAACCATTTTAAATCATCCTTTGTCCTATCTGCTATCTCTGTTCTTAACAGCAACCACCACAACAGTTCTTTGTAATATCTTGTTGTGGATTTATTTTAACAATATTGTACTACGTGGTTTTATTTTTGTTTTATGTTTTGTGTTTTTATCAGTGTGAATGGTCATTTTAATTATCTCCCTTTATGGGGTGAATAAAGTTATTCTAATTCTGAGTATACATGTATTATATGAAATATGTATACGTTACACTTCTAAAAGCATACAACTTACATATCTTTGACTGGTACAAACAACTATACAACAGTAGAATTTCAAATTGTTGTTTTAAATATGACTAATGGGGTTAAGCTACTATTTAAAGTCCTATTGTTATGTTAGGGGTTTTAATAAAATGATGCATGATACTTTCTATATATTATCAATGGCCAAATGGTGTACTGGTTTGTCGTTTACCACTACATTATGGATTTGAACCTAGCCAATACTGGCTGGGTTGAATTAAGTAGGCCTGTGTAGAAGGTGATGGCAAAGTAAACAACACAGGTTTTCCCTGGTACATTGGTTTCCTCCTGCCTTCACTACTAGTACACTAAGTCACTACTCAGCGGCAACCATATTGGATTAACAAAGTATTAGCCTTTGGATTAACAAAGTATTACTTTAAACCATAATTCTGTTATAGTAGTCCTGCTATCGAGTTGTTACATGTCTGTGAATGACTATCTAACTACATATAGACTATGAGATTTGACATGGATGATCTCACCACCACAAACAACAACAATAACAACAACAACAGCAAGATGTCTTTAAGGTTGTCATTTACCTTGCAAGGGTTTCTTTGAGATATTTATTGGCAGCTTCTCTACTTCTCCTAGCAGCCACAATGGCTTGACGATGCTTCCTGTCTCTCTCACGTAATGCTGCAATGTGATCTCTACAAACACAGACAGAAATAATCGTTAGTTGGCTGCAGTTTCAGATTAAAATGAGATCTCTACAAACACAAACACACACACACACAAACAAACACACACACACACACACAAACACACACATACATACATACACATACAGAAATAACCGTATAGTTGGCTGCAATGATGGTTAAGTCAATGTCAGATTAAAATTAACATTCTGGTGTGAGTTATAGGAAAAGTTGGTCCAAAATATAAGAATGACCACCCTATTCAATCTCTGTCTCTATGATGCTACTGATAAAACCATACCATGGGATATAAACATTGGAGTTTAGCCATAATTCAAGACCATGGGATATAAACATTGGAGTTTAGCCATAATTCAAGACCACGGGATATAAACATTAGAGTTTAGCCATAATTCAAGACCGTGGGATATAAACATTGGAGTTTAGCCATAATTCAAGACCACGGGATATAAACATTAGAGTTTAGCCATAATTCAAGACTATGGGATATAAACATTGGAGTTTAGCCGTAATTCAAGACCATGGGATATAAACATTGGAGTTTAGCCATAATTCAAGACTATGGGATATAAACATTGGAGTTTAGCCATAATTCAAGACCACGGGATATAAACATTAGAGTTTAGCCATAATTCAAGACCATGGGATATAAACATTAGAGTTTAGCCATAATTCAAGACCATGGGATATAAACATTGGAGTTTAGCCATAATTCAAGACCACGGGATATAAACATTAGAGTTTAGCCATAATTCAAGACCATGGGATATAAACATTGGAGTTTAGCCATAATTCAAGACCACGGGATATAAACATTAGAGTTTAGCCATAATTCAAGACCATGGGATATAAACATTAGAGTTTAGCCATAATTCAAGACCGTGGGATATAAACATTGGAGTTTAGCCATAATTCAAGACCACGGGATATAAACATTAGAGTTTAGCCATAATTCAAGACCATGGGATATAAACATTAGAGTTTAGCCATAATTCAAGACCATGGGATATAAACATTGGAGTTTAGCCATAATTCAAGACCATGGGATATAAACATTGGAGTTTAGCCATAACTCAAGACTATGGGATATACACATTGGAGTTTAGCCATAACTCAAGACTATGGGATATACACATTGGAGTTTAGCCATAATTCAGTTCAATTTCATTGCATTTCAATTGAACACACCATGGACTGCACAATATGAATAGTTCAATTAAGTATACACAGAGATTAGTGGTGGCTCAGTTGTGATAGCTTATTAAATGTTGAAGACTCAATGGAAAAGAGACCGTAGTGAAAATTTTACAAAGTCTTACTGTCTGATTGACCTTACCTATCTCTGTTCTTCTTTCGTCTCTCAGCCTGTAATACTTTCAACGTTTCTTTCTTGGCCCTCTGAGCTGCCACATCAGTACGTTCTCTCTGCCATTTCTCTTCATCTTTCTGAAGGTCTTCTTCTACCAATATAAACTTGCCCTGTTCAACCTGCACTTTGGCAAGTTGAAATCTAAACATGGTTAAGAAAAGAGGGGAAAACAGAAAATAGTTATCACAATCATACCAATATTTACATTGTATATTATTTCACAAAAACTGATATTTTTGATGAAATTATTTTTCTTTTAAAACTGTGTGTGCTGGGAATTGCTCCAACCCATTTTCTTTTTATGCCAACATGATATATAATATACATGGAAACACAATCACACAGTTCTGAGAAATTCATTCATCTTTTGGGACTACATGACAGGGTTATGTTAAACACATATCAAGTTACTGTGTAACTATCAAGGCTTTCCTAGTCAGTCCACAGTCTATCATATAGGTCTGTACATACTGTTTAAGTCATTTCAATTATATAGATCTATACATACTTAGACTGTCTAAGTCATTTCAATTATAGTGATCTATACATACTCAGACTGTTCAAGTCATTTCAATTATATTAGTCTATACATACTCAGACTGTCTAAGTCATTTCAATTATATAGATCTATACATACTCAGACTAAGTCATTTCAATTATATAGATCTATACTTACTCAGACTGTCTAAGTCATTTCAATTATATAGATCTATACATACTCAGACTGTCTAAGTCATTTCAATTATATAGGTCTATACATACTCAGACGGTCTAAGTCATTTCAATTATATAGATCTATACATACTCAGACTGTTCAAGTCATTTCAATTATATTAGTCTATACATACTCAGACTGTCTAAGTCATTTCAATTATATAGGTCTATACATACTCAGACTGTCTCAGTCATTTCAATTATATTAGTCTATACATACTCAGACTGTCTAAGTCATTTCAATTATATAGATCTATACATACTCAGACTGTCTAAGTCATTTCAATTATATAGATCTATACATACTCAGACTGTCTAAGTCATTTCAATTATATAGATCTATACATACTCAGACTGTCTAAGTCATTTCAATTATATAGATCTATACATACTCAGACTGTCTAAGTCATTTCAATTATATAGATCTATACATACTCAGACTGTCTAAGTCATTTCAATTATATAGATATATACATACTCAGACTGTCTAAGTCATTTCAATTATATAGATCTATACATACTCACACTGTCTAAGTCATTTCAATTATATAGGTCTATACATACTCAGACTGTCTAAGTCATTTCAATTATATAGATCTATACATACTCAGACTGTCTAAGTCATTTCAATTATATAGATCTATACATACTCAGACGGTCTAAGTCATTTCAATTATATAGGTCTATACATACTCAGACTGTCTAAGTCATTTCAATTATATAGATCTATACATACTCAGACTGTCTAAGTCATTTCAATTATATTAGTCTATACATACTCAGACTGTCTAAGTCATTTCAATTATAGTGATCTATACATACTCAGACTGTCTAAGTCATTTCAATTATATAGGTCTATACATACTCAGACGGTCTAAGTCATTTCAATTATAGTGGTCTATACATACTCACACTGTCTAAGTCATTTCAATTATATTAGTCTATACATACTCACACTGTCTAAGTCATTTCAATTATATTAGTCTATACATACTCACACTGTCTAAGTCATTTCAATTATATTGGTCTATACTTACTCAGACTGTCTAAGTCATTTCAATTATATAGGTCTATACATACTCACACTGTCTAAGTCATTTCAATTATATTAGTCTATACATACTCAACCTGTCTAAGTCATTTCAATTATAGTGGTCTATACATACACTGTCTAAGTCATTTCAATTATATAGGTCTATACATACTCAGACTGTCTAAGTCATTTCAATTATATAGGTATATACATACTCAGACTGTCTAAGTCATTTCAATTATATAGATCTATACATACACTGTCTAAGTCATTTCAATTATATTAGTCTATACATACTCACACTGTCTAAGTCATTTCAATTATATTAGTCTATACATACTCACACTGTCTAAGTCATTTCAATTATATTGGTCTATACTTACTCAGACTGTCTAAGTCATTTCAATTATATAGGTCTATACATACTCAGACTGTCTAAGTCATTTCAATTATATTAGTCTATACATACTCAACCTGTCTAAGTCATTTCAATTATAGTGGTCTATACATACACTGTCTAAGTCATTTCAATTATATAGGTCTATACATACTCAGACGGTCTAAGTCATTTCAATTATATTAGTCTATACATACTCAGACTGTCTAAGTCATTTCAATTATATAGGTCTATACATACTCAGACTGTTCAAGTCATTTCAATTATATAGATCTATACATACTCAGACGGTCTAAGTCATTTCAATTATATAGATCTATACATACTCAGACTGTCTAAGTCATTTCAATTATATAGGTCTATACATACTCAGACTGTCTAAGTCATTTTAATTATATAGATCTATACATACTCAGACGGTCTAAGTCATTTCAATTATATAGGTCTATACATACTCAGACGGTCTAAGTCATTTCAATTATATAGATCTATACATACTCAGACGGTCTAAGTCATTTCAATTATATAGGTCTATACATACTCAGACGGTCTAAGTCATTTCAATTATATAGATCTATACATACTCAGACTGTCTAAGTCATTTCAATTATATAGGTCTATACATACTCAGACGGTCTAAGTCATTTCAATTATATAGGTCTATACATACTCAGACGGTCTAAGTCATTTCAATTATATAGATCTATACATACTCAGACTGTCTAAGTCATTTCAATTATATAGGTCTATACATACTCAGACTGTCTAAGTCATTTTAATTATATAGATCTATACATACTCAGACTGTCTAAGTCATTTCAATTATATAGGTCTATACATACTCAGACTGTCTAAGTCATTTTAATTATATAGATCTATACATACTCAGACTGTCTAAGTCATTTCAATTCTATAGGTCTATACATACTCAGACTGTCTAAGTCATTTCAATTATATAGATATATACATACTCAGACTGTCTAAGTCATTTTAATTATATAGGTCTATACATACTCAGACTGTCTAAGTCATTTCAATTATATAGGTCTATACATACTCAGACTGTCTAAGTCATTTCAATTATATAGGTCTTTACATACTCAGACGGTCTAAGTCATTTCAATTATATAGATCTATACATACTCAGACGGTCTAAGTCATTTCAATTATATAGGTCTATACATACTCAGACGGTCTAAGTCTTTTCAATTATATAGATCTATACATACTCAGACTGTCTAAGTCATTTCAATTATATAGATCTATACATACTCAGACTGTCTAAGTCATTTCAATTATATAGGTCTATACATACTCAGACTGTCTAAGTCATTTTAATTATATAGATCTATACATACTCAGACTGTCTAAGTCATTTCAATTCTATAGATCTATACATACTCAGACTGTCTAAGTCATTTCAATTATATAGGTCTATACATACTCAGACTGTCTCAGTCATTTCAATTATATTAGTCTATACATACACTGTCTAAGTCATTTCAATTATATTAGTCTATACATACTCAGACTGTCTAAGTCATTTCAATTATATAGGTCTATACATACTCAGACTGTCTAAGTCATTTTAATTCTATAGATCTATACATACTCAGACTGTCTAAGTCATTTCAATTATATAGATCTATACATACTCAGACTGTCTAAGTCATTTCAATTATAGTGGTCTATACATACTCAGACGGTCTAAGTCATTTCAATTATATAGATCTATACATACTCAGACTGTCTAAGTCATTTCAATTATAGTGGTCTATACATACTCAGACTGTCTAAGTCATTTCAATTATAGTGGTCTATACATACTCAGACTGTCTAAGTCATTTCAATTATATAGATCTATACATACTCAGACTGTCTAAGTCATTTCAATTATAGTGGTCTATACATACTCAGACTGTCTAAGTCATTTCAATTATATAGATCTATACATACTCAGACTGTCTAAGTCATTTCAATTATAGTGGTCTATACATACTCAGACTGTCTAAGTCATTTCAATTATATAGATCTATACATACTCAGACTGTCTAAGTCATTTCAATTATAGTGGTCTATACATACTCAGACTGTCTAAGTCATTTCAATTATATAGATCTATACATACTCAGACTGTCTAAGTCATTTCAATTATAGTGGTCTATACATACTCAGACGGTCTAAGTCATTTCAATTATATAGATCTATACATACTCAGACTGTCTAAGTCATTTCAATTATAGTGGTCTATACATACTCAGACTGTCTAAGTCATTTCAATTATATAGATCTATACATACTCACACTGTCTAAGTCATTTCAATTATATTGGTCTATACTTACTCACACTGTCTAAGTCATTTCAATTATATAGGTCTATACATACTCAGACTGTCTCAGTCATTTCAATTATATTAGTCTATACATACTCACACTGTCTAAGTCATTTCAATTATATAGGTCTATACATACTCAGACTGTCTAAGTCATTTCAATTATATTAGTCTATACATACTCACACTGTCTCAGTCATTTCAATTATATTAGTCTATACATACTCAGACTGTTCAAGTCTCTGTGAGATTTCTTGCTCAAGGGCCTCCTCTGCTTCAAGTTCAACACACAACTTCTCATGTTTTGATCTAAGTCTATATACTGCTGCCATGTTATTAGCTTCCTCTTCTTGCTGAATATTTTCATAGACTTCATCTCGTTCAATCTCTAGATTCTCCACTTTCTCTCGACATGTTTTCAGTTCTTCCCTGATAAATAAACAAAACAAATTGTTTTACCCTGAACACAGACATATATATAGATTAAACAAATTGTTTTACCCTGAACACAGACAGATATATAGATTCAACAAATTGTTTTACCCTGAACACAGACAGATATATAGACTAAACAAATTGTTTTACCCTGAACACAGACAGATATATAGATTCAACAAATTGTTTTACCCTGAACACAGACAGATATATAGACTAAACAAATTGTTTTACCCTGAACACAGACAGATATATAGACTAAACAAATTGTTTTACCCTGAACACCAACAGATATATAGACTAAACAAATTGTTTTACCCTGAACACAGACAGATATATAGATTCAACAAATTGCTTTACCCTGAACACAGACAGATATATAGACTAAACAAATTGTTTTACCCTGAACACAGACAGATATATAGATTCAACAAATTGTTTTACCCTGAACACAGACAGATATATAGACTAAACAAATTGTTTTACCCTGAACACAGACAGATATATAGACTAAACAAATTGTTTTACCCTGAACACAGACAGATATATAGATTCAACAAATTGTTTTACCCTGAACACAGACAGATATATAGACTAAACAAATTGTTTTACCCTGAACACAGACAGATATATAGACTAAACAAATTGTTTTACCCTGAACACCAACAGATATATAGACTAAACAAATTGTTTTACCCTGAACACAGACAGATATATAGATTCAACAAATTGTTTTACCCTGAACACAGACAGATATATAGACTAAACAAATTGTTTTACCCTGAACACAGACAGATATATAGATTCAACAAATTGTTTTACCCTGAACACAGACAGATATATAGATTCAACAAGTTTGAGTAAGCTGTGATTCTTCACCTCAAACAAAATACAACTCAGCAGTATTTACTGATTTAGCCATTGTTCCTTTAAGTTTAACAAACCAATTTTATTTCAACACGTACCTTGTTTTGGTGACTAGATATTCCGTATCTAGTACTTTCTCACTCAGTTCATCCAAGTGTCTTCGTAATGCAATCATTCTCAGTTTTTCTTGTCTTGTTATCTTCTCTGATGTGGTCAGAGGGTAGTCATTCTCATCAGGTCTACATAAGGCCAACACAAAAAAACACAACAACAACTTTAGTCACAGAGAGAATATACAGCAAGTCATGACAACTCAAAAACACAACAACTTCAGTCCAAGAACGCAAGTCATGATTGATAAAGTAGTCACTGGTACTGTACATGTGTAAATACTAACTTACCCAGTATGTGAAGTTTCATCACTGTATGACCACAGTTCTGGATCACTTTCATATTCAAGAGGGGTTTCTTCTGATTCCATGAAATATTTTTCTGGACGGAAATCATCCTGAACATCAGGGGACTGCAAATCAGAACTGTCTTCCATGTCTGTACTTTCAGTTCACACCCTGCTTTGTACGTAAAAATAATTGAGATGAAAAGAGAGCGGAAACAACTCAAAAACTGGAACATGGATGACATATATTTCACTTGAAATACAAAAGTATAAAATAGTACCAACAGTGTTGTAGCACAGCTATAGAGTATGTGTTGTTGATTCTTAACTTTTGCATACACCATATTTTTACTGTTGGTATGGGCAGTATCTACATTACTGGGTCAATTATGTCAATTTCTTGAAAGTTTATCCACCTGCCTAACCATCCATCATGTTGTTTAGTTTCGCAATATACATCACCATTTCATTGTTGCCGTGGGCATGGTCTTGTTGCTAGGCATATATGCATTCACGTTTTGGATCATTATCCTTTTGCCTAACCATCCCTATTTTTATCTATGCACCATACATCACCATTTCATTGTTGCTAAGGGTGTGGTCTCACTACTAGGAATATATGCAATCCCTTTTTAGATGTTTATCCACTTCACTAAGTTTTTAACCATCCCTAATTTTATTTTGCAACATTTGTATCATTTGGCTGTTGTTATGGGCATGGTCTTGTTGCTATGTATATGTAAGTGTCTGTGATAGGTAAGAATGGCTGGATAATGGATTGTGATAATTGACCCTCAAGCTCAAGTCAAGGTCAAAGTTAAAGTTACAGGTTTTGTTTGGGAGTTGGGTCTCAGACCAGCAATTGTATATAAGAGCTTGTTTAATTTGCAGAGCTAGAGAACAGATAAGAAGACTTCTGGGATAAAGCAGATGTTTGTTTTTTCCAGTCAAGCTGTGCGATTAGAAACAAGACAAATGCCCATCCAACACTGAACACAGGGACACTAGATAACTAAATCACATTTAGTAACAGATGAATAAAATAGCTGACTATCCCAAAATTTAGTCCTGCTGCAAGTTACAGGAAGTGCCCTGATATGACTTCTTTATTCCCCCTCCTCACTTTTGAAATACATGTTATTTTAGGTGGATCAACACACTTTGAGACTTTCTATACAGAACATGAAACAAATCAAAGGAAGGCTTTCTTCAAGTTAGGGGATAGGGTTATAGGGTTACCCATAACCACTGCATACATGTAGGATTAAATCATTCACATACATTGTACTGTGTTTTTGTTGGTTGCCAGACATCTCGTCCCAAAATGAACTCGTCCCAAACAAACTCGTCCCATCGCCATCTCGTCCCACGACTAACTCGTCCCAAAACGCTACGCATTCAGAACACAAAACACAAACGTGAAATGATGCAACTTTGGCAGATTCTGTCGAGAAGGCAACACGACTTTTCATCTGTCGAAAGTTTTTGCAATTACAAACAATTACTTTATAGTTATGTTTCCGAACTTTGATATGAAAAATACGATGACAGAAATTTTGACGTACAATCTATGATGCCACTAGTCCTGTTTGCATACAGAGTTTTAATAGTCATCCCTTTGATCCTCAAGACAGTGTAGACCCGTGCACCGTCGGCAAGCAGGACTATGATGCTACATGCGTTATGCCTATTTGCAATTAATTATGAACCACACAGGAATTCTTTGAATGGGACGAGATGGCAGTGGGACGAGTTGGCCCGGGAACAACTTTATTGGGACGAGTTAGTTTGGGACGAGTTGGTTTTGGGACGAAATGACCGCCCACTGTTTTTGTTTAGGGTGGTAAGCAGGTAAAATCTACCTGAGTTCCCCCAAGTCATTTTACCAGGGTTCCCCACCAATATTATGGTACAATATATAGAAAACTATGCCAGTTTTATCATATTCAACCTTTTCTGTTACCGGAGTTCCCCAACCTTAGCAAACACACTGACAAGACAAACTCTATCTACTAATTACAAGTGATGATAAGGAACGTACACAACAAATCCTAGGCCTTCAATATGTGAGGGACCTAAACTTTAAAGTAAGTGTTTTCACTGTCCCTTCCTTTGTGAAATTAATGACTACAAGTACAAGAAACCATACAGGTATGACGGGATTCTCTTAAACCTCCTTGCTGAAACAAAACTGACACTATCATAATACTTGGTCACTTTGGTCATGGATGTATCCATGCTTTGGTGTAGGTAGCGTGGTGTTTATTTACACTGCACTTTCAAAAAAGTTGTTCCTTAGAGAAATGCTAGCTCTGAATCTAACTTACAATTTGTGGTTTAGAAAGCCCCATTTTCTTTTGAGATATTGAAAATGATTTCACTGCATAACAAATATCTCGGGTTGTATTACTTTCATAAAATTCTACATCATTCATACATAATGTTATAAGCTTACTTGTAAATTATAGCTCAATACTGCTGGGCTGTGTTTTCAAACGTTTTATTGTGTTAGTACAGCTTAAATCGCTGCTACACGTAATGCATGGCCAGGAATTTAAAAGGTATTGTGAAATTGTTTATGATTTCGTGAAATATGTCGTACAACCACAACTACACCATCGATACCAGGATACCGACTAACCGAAAAACGTTCAGATTTCTGGTGGGGTGAGTGTACACTGAATCTACGTACGATGCGAGAGCCAGTAAACGTCGTCCGTCCCTCGAGTTCTTTTGATTGGTATAATATAAAATTAGTCGTCTCTCACCTGTTTTAGTAGAAAGAAACCTTACGCAGGTTCTTGGACTTGGAGAGTCCAAACTTTTTTCTTCAATGGAGCAATATAATACAATGTTTTGGATCAGCGATGAAACTCCGCCATGTTGATAGCAACGAAGTCGCGTGCATAGATCTCGCCAAGTGCGATGTTAACGCTGTGTTAGCATTAGCAAGTATGAGGGCGCCATAACATTCGTTTGCTCAGCGACGTATTGTTGAGATATACATGGATAGGGTGTCTTCACATGTCATATGTCTGTATTTACATATTGGAGTAGATTAAATAGTTTACCAAGTAATCACATTCTGAAAAAAGCATTTAAAGTAAATACTGATATAAATTCACCCTGGGCAAATTTTGTTCATCAGAATTTAGGAAGTTACAATCATACTAAATGTGTTCAAATCATTAGGAGTTAAATCATATATTATCAGTTAAACATTCTGTTATTCAAAGCAACCGTGCATTGTTTGTAAGTATGTATGTCTGTACTTTTGATGAAGTTTTAAGAAAAAAAACAAGTGCTTTTTACCAACGAATTTCGGCATCTCAAAACCCGATTATTGCGAGTGTCTTATATAACACCATTGTCACCAAAAGCACTTTGTGGAATGTGTGGGGCCAGAGGATTTTTTAATCCATCTTTTTTCCCCTTTTCTATTTTTTCTTCAGTTTATGGAATTTTTTTCTATTCCGAAATAAATAAATAATAATAAATAATAATAAATAATAATAAACAAGAAAATAAAACAAGAAATTATCTAATGAATATTTGATTGCTTGGAAACAAATTTATTCAACGATATACATACTTATAGAATTTTCAAAAATGAATTTAAGTTTGAAGACTTATTAAACTGCATTAGATTTTACACTAAGTAGAAATTTGTCAAAATTTAGGCTAAGTGATCATAATTTAGGTATTGAAATATGAAGAAAATGTAAAACCAAGATTATCTTTAAATGAAAGAATTTGTCACAGATGCAATAATAATGAAATAGATGATAAGTATCACTTATTATTTTCATGTAAGGAACTCAAATCTGAAAGAATTATATTGTTACAAAGTTTTCATTTGAATACTTATACTAAAAAAAAGGAAAAGTCTTAAAAAATGATAGTGAAACACAATTATCTTAATCTTGTTTTATTTTTAAAAACACTGCTATGTACTGACTCTCCAGTAGCTCCATGCAGCAAGTGGATTGTATACATTTTATCAATTGTGAACCTTTTATATTTCATTTTTTTTCTTCAAAATGTGTACCATACCACACTCTCTGGTAGTGTGTGTAGCGTAATAAAGATTGTATTGGATTGACACTCGCTCGAAGTATTGTCGTGGTCGACGTTGAGGACGCTTATTTTTGGGTGCGGACCCAAAAAATCAATTTTCTATTTGATTTATCATGTAAACAACTAAAAAAAACATGTTCACCCACCCACAATTGCTCAGGGTGTACGATATTACGAGCTCAATTATTGTGCATAACAACACGTTTTTAAAAAAATGTTTCGATGCAATTTTCATTTCGGCTATAAATAAAAGTAACATGACATGTAATAAAGATTGGTGAGCTGGAGGTCATGACATGCGCAGATGGTGTTCACGATATCCAAAATGGCGTCGTTTCGTGCACTGAGCTTCGTCCTGCAGCGCGCATCAAGGAAGGCGGCAATTTTCGGCCGAAGTGGGCATAGTTTGAAGGTTTGTATAACATGCAGTTGAAGATGTTTGTGTAGAATATTGTATCATTTATGTTTGTTGCCGCGAAAAGAAACTTTTGCAAGGCTGCATGGTGATGCGATGACGCACATGTCCTGTGGTGACCCCAATGTGTCATGTGTGACCCACATTACATATATTTACATGTAGAAAATCAAATGCTGAATTAGCGACTTAGTAACCATAGCTACAGCCCTATGCCTAAAGATTGACAAAACCAGCACACATTTTACAAAAGGCGAGAAGGTTTTACCGGTAATTGGAATATGACCTCACTAGACAACAAACAAGCCAGTGTGAATGTGCGTGTACACTTTGATAGACACTGGAGAGAAAATAACAGTTCTGTCTGTATAAACACCGGTGTATTAGAATTAGTGTAATCCGTTATTGTAATCATACACCCTACACGTGTACGGTCATACAGTGAGATTTTATAATTTTACTTCATTTATATTGTAAGCGCTTTGCACAGACATATTACACACACAACTTTTAATTCCAATACGATGTATATATGATTTAAACTTTCCGAAATTTCCACAATCAGCCATATGCCAAAGATTTGCAAACTATCATTACCTTTGAATTACCATTCAGTGTAACATTGGTTGTACTAGTAGGTATTTGTAGTATTGTGTTGCAGGCATACTGCAATCAAATCTGGATAATATAACATCAGTATGAATTAAACCCCTGTCTTCAACAAAAAAAATCTTATATCATTATCAGTTACATCAAGTGATATTTTACCTTAATAACAATCTTGTGTTGGAAGTCTTATATGTCTTTGTTATGTTAAAATACTATCAAAATAGAAAGAGTATAATAGAACTCTTTGGTGACAACATGAAGCCTTCTGGTGGGAGCTGTTTGTGTTTAAAAGAAAATAGTTTTAGGAAGTTTCATCTGCATTTTTCGCAATAGATGATAAAATTAATGATTAGGAGTCAGTGAGAATAGTTTGTTTCAATTCCTTCAATGCCCAGTAACAATTTGAATTATGTAATATAGAACTTATAAACTCTTCTGATTGAGTCACGACAGTTGTCACATACATGTACTAATAGAATGTTGAATAGATCTCACGTAAAATATAGTAAGTAATGTTATTTTTATTATCCTGTGACTTGTAATTTGAGTACAGTGTAATCCACAAAGCATTCCTACCCAGCTCAGTGTGCATGTGTCGTTATTTTGTATCTTGAAAACACACATCATGGTGTTTTAGTTTTAATTATTGTTTGACTATCAAAATTTCACTCTGACTGAAATGATAATAATACAAACATTGTAAGTCCAGTGACGGTCATTCAGTGTTTTTTCTACGATTTAGTAAACCTTGAGGGGAGAAATCTGGTAAATCTTCATAGAAATCCTTAAAACCAGATGTCCATACATTTTGTATGTTATATACCATAATTTGGGTTGGGAACCTTGTAAACTTAACTACATGCAAACTCAGGTAGATTTTAACTTTCTTGGCACCAATTGTAGCCGAGCTCTAACTTGAATCTTGGGATTTGATGCCAAGGATAGCACTCGACTCCATCCATTACTGAAACACTGTAGATATGTACAGTTACTGTAGTGTTTTTGTTAACAGTGGTAAGTAGGTAAAATCTACCTGAGTTCCCTTGTCATTTTACTGGGTTCCCCACCAAAATTGTGGTGTACATGTACTATACTGGAAACTATGCCAGTTTTAACATATTCCCCTTTCTGTTACAGGGGTTCCCAACCTTCGCAAAAACATTGCTGTAAGCCCACCAAAACATATTCTAGCTGAAGTGATGAGATTCATGGCTATACATGTGTATGACTTCATATTCACTAGTGACTATTCTAACTCACCTTCAATCCACTTTCAGAGTTAGTGACTATTCTAACTCACTTTCAATCCACTTTCAGAGTTAGTGACTATTCTAACTCACTTTCAATCCACTTTCAGAGTTAGTGACTACTCTAACTCACTTCCAATCCACTTTCAGAGTTAGTGACTATTCTAACTCACTTTCAATCCACTTTCAGAGTTAGTGACTATTCTAACTCACTTTCAATCCACTTTCAGAGTTAGTGACTATTCTAACTCACTTTCAATCCACTTTCAGAGTTAGTGACTATTCTAACTCACTTCCAATCCACTTTCAGAGTTAGTGACTATTCTAACTCACTTTCAATCCACTTTCAGAGTTAGTGACTATTCTAACTCACTTTCAATCCACTTTCAGAGTTAGTGACTATTCTAACTCACTTTCAATCCACTTTCAGAGTTAGTGACTATTCTAACTCACTTCCAATCCACTTTCAGAGTTAGTGACTATTCTAACTCACTTTCAATCCACTTTCAGAGTTAGTGACTATTCTAACTCGCTTTCAATCTACTTTCAGAGTTAGTGACTATTCTAACTCGCTTTCAATCTACTTTCAGACTAGAGATTTTTATTTACACACTTTGTATAAAGTACAGGTACTAGGACCACACCATATACAAATCTAGCCTATAAGTTTGATCAAAATAAATTAGAATAAATGTGGATGTATATTTTATGGCAGCATTAGTAATAATTGTTCTTCCAATGAATTATTAGTTTGAATACATTGCTTTTGAAAATATCTACATTCCTGTACACTTGGCATAGATATTTCATCTTGTTAAAGTTTAAATTCTTTGAAAGAGAATCATTCATTGTTTATACAATACCAGCTTAATCAAATAAAATTTGAAATTTTATATGTTTAAACATTGATAAAATTGATTTATTATGAATTATACAAAATTTAAAAATGACAAATGGCTTCTCTGTTGTCAGATTGTAACAAAATCAGACCTGTGTGTGTATTCTCTGAAGTGCTGAGTTAGTGATAAATAAGTATACACTGTACTGTCTGTATGGTCCAAAATATCTATAGCAATGCACCATACCATAGTGGAGTAATCACTGCACTCAAGTCACCTGTTAAAAAGATTTCCTCATTTGGTATATAAAAAGGAGACTCTTCTGTATTTTAGTGTCTGGCCAAAAAATTGGGTGAGTAGACACAAAAGAAAGAAACAGTGTCTTGGAGGCAGTGTTTGATGATTTATGTTGTGGCATACACAGATTATCACTGTGTACTGTTAAAGTTCAGTCACTAACCCCTAGACAGGGGTGCAACTAACTGTTGAAGTACTTTGAAGTAGCTAACTTTTGAAGTGTCTATTTCTTTGATTTATTTCACTTCTTTATGAGCTTGGTGTCTGTTCTATGAGTTCAAAGATTGGGTCCTATAAAAGTTTTAATTATTAATTAATTAAAATAGATAAATGCAGTAATTATTGATTTTTCTCTTTTCCACAGACCGTATCGTGTGCCTATTTCTCAACCACTGGTCAACGCAAAATACAGTTCTATGATGATGCAACAGAAGCAGTGAAGGATATCCCAGATGGTGCAACACTGTTGGTTGGAGGTAAGGTCAAAGTTGAGATGGTTCAACACTGTTGGTTGGGGGTAGGGTCAAAGTTGAGATGGTTTGACACAGTTGGTTAGAGGTAGGGTCAAAGTTGAGATGGTTTGACACTGTTGGTTGGAGGTAGGGTCAAAGTTGAGATGGTTTGACACTGTTGGTTGGAGGTAGGGTCAAAGTTGAGATGGTTTGACACTGTTGGTTGGAGGTAGGGTCAAAGTTGACACTGTTGATTGGAGGTATCGTCAAAGTTGGAAATGTTTACTGTACCTCAGATAGAACAAAGTAATAATCCTTCATCACAGGTGGATACATTCAAGATTTGGTTAAAATTCATTATATTTAGTTAGTAATGTATGTAGTAAATTGTAACTGAATGTAGACTATGGCAAGGGTTATAATGTATGAATACCCTGTATACTTTAAAGAGTGTGTCTTCACTGACTTTTAAAAAACACACTAATTCCAAATGATGCAGGCAAAATTTACAGGTATTTTAAGAAATCAATTGATAGCAAACTTTGTTTCATTTAATCAATGCATCTGATCTTACCCCAGGTTCACTGTTAGTAGTACTGAAAAAAATGACATAATGCAGCAAAATATTTAATGGTACTTGGCAATAAAACCTATATTTGTGACCATTTCAAATGTAATTTGACACAAAACCTATATACTTACAAATATAATTTTACACCCTAACTTTTTCAAAAACTTTGGTGTAAGTAAGTTAGTGTTCATCCTTCTTTGTCAGTACTATGAAATGAGTACAAAAAATGCTTTAATCATCATTATTATTCTATTTGTACAATTTATTATTTAAGTCAATATCTTGAAGTGCATGATTGTGCTAATTGTAATGATTTTGTTGGTAGGTTTTGGTCTGTGTGGAATTCCTGAAAATCTTATAAATGGTCTACTAGAGTCAGGTGTCAAAGGTATTACAGCAGTCAGCAATAATGCAGGGTAAGTTTGTGTAGTCATGGTTACCCAAACCCACCACTGGGGGCTCTCTTCTTTTTTCCACCTCAAGACAATGTGAGTAAATGCTATAGAAAATTTCTTAGCAAAAATGGCTTAATGTGGCTGATAGGGTGATTCATGTTTGTTTCTTCTAATGCAGTCTTTTATCATGCCAATATATTTGTTTCAACAAAGCATTACCTTTGTCCATTTGCATCATGGCTCAGAAATTTTTCCATAGCATTTTCACTCTTAAGGGCAGTCAGTTCAACATGGGCAGAAGAGGCTGCATAATGTAGACTATAGTTTGTGATGACTTGAACCAACTGAAATAGTCAAGTTAAGACTGAGGTATTATCTGGATAAATAAATCATTCTTAAGATGCATTAACATTACTGATATCCTGGAAGATAAGTCTTAGAGTGTGTTGACCTTTATTCCACATACAATCATTAATATATTCCAAACTATTTTGCTACATATCTTACAGAGTGGATGACTTTGGTCTAGGACTTCTTTTAAAAAAGAAGCAAATCAAACGTATGATTTCATCTTACGTTGGTGAAAATGCAGAATTTGAAAGACAGTATTTATGTGGAGAACTAGAAGTTGAACTTACTCCACAGGTAATGGCAGCCAACTTTATAGTTATTGTATAATTCACCCAAAGTATATACATTGTAACATGACAGGATTTGTCAACGATAAATCTACTTGTAAATGTTAGAAACTTGGTAATACTACTCTCTTGTTGTGAATGACTTGAATAGCTACAAAGTGTTATGTGGAATGTAAGGTGTGAATGACTTGAATAGCTACAAAGTGTTATGTGGAATGTAAGGTGTGAATGACTTGAATAGCTACAAAGTGTTATGTGGAATGTAAGGTGTGAATGACTTGAATAGCTACAAAGTGTTATGTGGAATGTAAGGTGTGAATGACTTGAATAGCTACAAAGTGTTATGTGGAATGTAAGGTGTGAATGACTTGAATAGCTACAAAGTGTTATGTGGAAAATAAGGTGTGAATGACTTGAATAGCTACAAAGTGTAATGTGGTATATAAGGTGTGAATGACTTGAATAGCTACAAAGTGGTATGTGGAATATCTGGTGTGAATGACTTGAATAGCTACAAAGTTATGTGGAATATAAGGTGTGAATGACTTGAATAGCTACAAAGTGTTATGTGGAATATAAGGTGTGAATCTGTGGTTGACAAAAGGTGGAAGTTTGTACCAGCTGTTAATATCTGTAATGGTGAACAATAATAGTAATGTATGTCTTTTTTTTTGTGGTACACAAACATTTGAAGTATATATAGTGAATTATGAAATCAGGTGAACTCGTGTGGGTACATTTTATGAAATTTTTTGAAATAAACAGTGTAATTATATGAGAATGCCATGATGTGTGTGACTGCCAGTATTGGTAGTCACAGTATTTGCATTAATTTCTTGTGATATTATGACGTTATTATATTACTCCCTATTTGTATTAAGGCCAAAGAAAAAACAGTGTGGTTCCAATAACACCAATTTCATTCAAGGGTGGGTAGACAGTTTTTTGGTGTGGTTCAGGTTGATAAAATTCACGTAGAGGTCATAGATGTATTCTTGTGTTAAAACTTCAGTCGTCATATAAAATAACCAAGTTGATATCAAATATTATAATTCTTGGTGTCATGACAACATTTCTTTCCAGGGCACCCTTGCTGAAAGGATTCGTGCTGGTGGTGCAGGTATCCCAGCATTCTTTACACCTACAGCATTTGGTACATTGATTCACGAGGGTGGTGCACCAATCAAATATAATGGTGATGGTAGTGTAGCCATAACCAGTGATCCCAGAGAGGTATGTCAAACTGTATATGTACACTTCTTGCCTAACATTCATCATAATCCTATTGGCCACTTTACTACAAGTTTCATTGTCAGGTGACTACAGACTCATGAATAGCTACAAAGTGTTATGTGGAATATAAGGTGTGAATGACTTGAATAGCTACAAAGACAGTATCAGGTCATTTATATGGTCAGTGACATGGATGCCGATGAGGACAGATTTGAAACCATCAACTCTACTGTCTTTGCATTATGTATGCTGGAATATTTGGAGATTCTACACTGAATAAGTAAATATCTACAGCACCCCTCAATTTAGTCCAAAATCTGTAGCCAAATAGTGCCCCCAGTGGCCAAAGTATACAATGTTTTATCTTACCATTATTAGAGATGAGTGTATTGACAGTTTAGGAGTTAATCTGCTTTGCTGGTGTAAACAGATATTTTTATTTTTATTAGACTCAATTCTTCAACATTGCAATTACTGGAAATATGTAATGAACTATTCATCTTTTCTATTTAATGCATTAATGAGACAACAAATAGTACACTGAATAAAGAAAAGTTTAACATTAAAGTAGGTAAACTCATGTCTACACGTGTTCATTGACAATTTGTGAATAATCTAATGTGGAAGGGAATGGAATTATTAAATAGATATGCTTTGTGTTACTTTTGCCAGGCCAGACAATTTAATGGTAGAGATTACATTATGGAGAATTCCATTACTGGTGACTTTGCACTCATTAAGGCATGGAAAGCTGACAAAGCTGGAAATCTCATATTTAGGAAAACTGCCAGGAATTTCAACCCTCCCATGTGTAAAGCAGCAAAAATGACAATTGTAGAGGTGAGTACACAGAATTACAATGCTGGTTTCTTCCAAACACTAAAATTAAATATTGCTGGGAATACCATGACATATTTTGTATTTTGTGTGTGCACAGTACATGGTGTGTGTGTGTGTGTGTGTGTGTGTGTGTGTGTGTGTGTGTGTGTGTGTGTGTGTGTGTGTGTGTGTGTGTGTGTGTGTGTGTAATGTCAGTGCATAAGTCTGCATGTATTGTGCATGTGCATGTAGTACATGGTGTGTGTGTGTGTGTGTGTAGTGTCAGTGCATAAGTTTTTTGCATGTATTGTGTGTGTGCATGTGCATGTAGTACATGTTGTGTGTGTGTAGTGTCAGTACGTAAGTTTGTGCATGTATTGTGTGTGTGTGTGTGTGCACATGCATGTGCATGTAGCACATGGTGTGTGTGTTGTGTCAGTGTGTAAGTCTGTGCATGTAGTTTGTATGTGTAAGCATATAGCAATACTCAAAGAGTACCCATCTTCTGATTGTTCATATGATGTTTACATATGTATGAATTCAAAACATCTAATATGTTTTGTTTATGGTAATTCCACCATTTACATTCTGAACATAGCTGAAATTAGTCACCATTACTATCTATGGAATTTGATGAAAGATTTATTTGAAATATAATGATAACAAAATATCATATTACCATGGAAACTATGTTTGCCCATGGTGCATTTACAAACAATAGGTAAACAGTAATGTAATAGTATGTAGAGTAAGTGTTGTTGGTGTGTACGCTAACAACAGATACTATCTCCTGATACCTTTACTAGTCAAAATCAAATTATGTTAACTGCCATGCAGGTTGAGGAAATTGTTGAGAATGGTACAATCCCGGCTGAAGATGTTGACATTCCTTGCATATTTGTAAACAGAGTGGTCAAAGGAAAGAAGTATGAGAAAAGAATTGAGGTAAGTATTTGAAGTAACAAACACCATCTTATGGGGCATCTGAATATTAGTCAACACACATAAGTAGTACAGTACAGAGTATACACACATATACATCTTGTGAAAGAATGAGATTATTTGTATATTCAAACTAAGCCTAATCACACATACCTAATTGATATTTTTTTTTAATGTTCTTTATTGCGGACAACTAACGGTTACCATAATTGTTGGATTCTTGTAGCACTTTACAAAACTATGCACATAAATACAGTTTTAAGTCGTAGTAAATAATTGTAATGTACAGCAAGTTTCCTGTTTTAACTAAAAGACAACAAAAACACAAACAGATAGACACAAACAAGTATAACGTATTGAGAGTGCAAATACAAAATGACATCACCATTTGAATAATCATGAAAAATTGCACATCAAATCCCTGATAGTATCATAAATGTTAATTTCATTCTACAATATCACATCACTTATCATGATGTCCATTTGGTGTACTACTATTTACCTATCTTAATACATGTGGTCCTCTCTCAGAGACTGACATTAACTAAAGAAAAGAAAGATGATGGTAAACCCAAGAGTCCAGCTGCTGCCCTTAGAGAAAGAATTATTAAGAGAGCTGCATTAGAATTTGAAGATGGCATGTATGGTATCCTTTGAATATAGTGGTGATGATGATGATGATGATGATGATGATGATGATGATGATGATGATGATGATGATAATGGTGGTGATGGTGATGATGATGATGATGATGATGATGATGATGATGATGATGGTGGTGGTGGTGGTGGTGGTGGTGGAGGTGGTGATAGTAGTGGGGGGGGATGGGATAGTGATGATGATTCCACTGTATAACAATACATGTATAGTTAGTAGAAGGTAACACTGCACTTGTAATGTTTATGTATGTTTTGCTAAATAAGACCAACCATACCAAACTAACAAGACAGAGTATGTAGTATTTAGTAAAATGACTTTCCTTACATTTGTAATCAGCCAATCTTGGTATTGGTATGCCTATGTTAGCCAGTAATTATATTCCAAAAGGTATGACAGTACATCTACAGAGTGAAAATGGAGTTCTTGGCCTGGTAAGTATTGTCTGTGTACACTCTCAGTTCACTTCTAACCCAATGGAGTTCTTGGCCCAACAGGTGTTGTCTTTATTGTCTGTCAGTTCGAATTTAGTCCACTCTAACTTGCTCACAACATTGTTTCTAAAACCACTAGGAAACAGATAATGGTTGTATATCTTGTACATGTTTTATTTTATACACACACACTCGTAATACTGCAAATACTAGTAGGCTTCCATTTAAAAATGGCTTCATCTATTTGTTGTGTGTTTTTAAGTGGCTGTGTAAAAAGGAAATTTCTGATTGGTCAATATGTTGTCTGATAATGGCATGTTTTGGCCATGTGAGGGCGTATGACAAATGAAAACCATGTCATTGTCTTTAAGGGCTTGTGTGAAAGTAAGATTAGAATTGAGATCAAAAACCCTTGATCATTCAAGATGTATTTAGTGGGTTTTAGTAACTGCAATGACTGACTTATTCATACTTTGTCCCTGTATGTTAATTTCTTGGTACTTATATCTTCTTTACGATAGGGTCCATTCCCAAAACCTGGTGAACAAGATCCGGATCTCATCAATGCTGGCAAAGAGACTGTCACAGTCATTGAAGGAGCTTCCTATTTTTCCAGTGATGAATCATTTGGCATGATTAGAGGGTAAGGACAAATTTGTAATTATTGTCAATATACATGTTACTATGACTTTGATAGCATTGGAACTGAATATACAGGATTTATTACATCATCAGTAAATTGATGTATATATGTCACCAGTTTATCCCAAACACTTTCTATAATTGTACAAATTATTCTTAGAATATTCTGAACTTATACTTTGAAAGGTGTAGCTGTATTACTCATTTATATTTGGATAACAGACTTATAATAGTGTCAACTGTTGTATAGTTGGAAGGGGGGGAGGGGGTACTTGGCCGGGTAATGGGTACCCTGGTGGAATCAAATTACAAACACAAATATTTAAAAACTAAGGGATAGTATACATTTCAGCCAGAAACTGAAGGTCAAATGTCTATATTTTGCATGAAAATACAAATCAAAATCCTTGGAAAATTTGAAAATTGACAACCAGTAACTGTGATTTTTGTAAAATCTTGAAAAAAGTGAAAAAAGGCAACCTGAAAAATACACTGTCCAAAATATGGGGTTAAAAAGTTTAGATGTGTTCAAAGAGGGGGTCCTACCTCTCTATACTGCTTGGAAAATCAAGAGTCAAACATCTACATGAGTTGAAAAAGGGAGTACAATAACTGAGTATACTTTTTAGTAATCCATACATTTGTTATTATTCTGTTTTGTAGCTCACACAACCATAATCAATCAAAAGTGATCAAATTGCTATACAACGTTTCCTATTTTATCAGCTGGTGCAGCTTTGAGTCTGACACAAAAAATAACAATTTCCTGTATAATTACAGGCCTCACCTATATGACATTAAATTGTGGTTTATTTCCTTTGAACATGATTGAGAACAATATATAGAACAGGTTACATGCAATAAGTGTTTACCATTAAAATATACCAAAATACTTCTTGTGGGGCTGTGTCATCAATGAAGGCTTGTTCTCTTTTCAGGGGTCATGTGGACTTGACAATTCTTGGTGCTATGCAGATCTCTAAGTATGGAGATATTGCTAACTGGATGATTCCAGGGAAGCTGGTCAAAGGAATGGGTGGGGCTATGGATCTAGTATCTAGTGCTAGTGGTGGCACAAAGGTTATCGTTACTATGGAACACGTTGCTAAGGGCGGCAAACATAAAATTCTGTCAGAATGTACACTCCCTCTGACAGGTGTCAAGTGTGTCAATAAAATTATCACAGAGAAGGTGAGTAGACAGTGTTACCTCATATACAGATACAAGTATGATGCAACAAGACTTTACGAACACTAGGCCAGAGATTTATGTTGGGTACCCCAGACTGTTTTGCAACCCAAATGAAATAATGGAGACAAGGTACACAATAACATTAGTATTAAGGTACTAGAGAGTCCACCATAGCAAAACATTAGTATTAAGGTCCTAGAGAGTCCACCATAGCGAAACATTAGTATTAGAAATTATTATCAAAGAGTATTGAGTTCAGTAAATATTAATTCATTTGACTTTTTTGACTTGTCTCATACAGTGTGTATTTGATGTGGATAAGGAGAAAGGTTTGACTTTGTCAGAGCTGGCTGAAGGAGTGACTGTAGAAGACATCGTTGAATCTACAGGCTGTACATTTGAAGTGGCTGAAAATCTGAAACCTATGGCTCAAGTTGACTCGTAGCTACAAAATGGATTCTATATCTAAATTATAACGATACAGGTTTGATAAAGAAGATATTGTAAGGACTTCCATTGTGGTGGTGGTGATGGATAAAATGCTGCCGATCTCTTTCTTAAAGTGGTGGATGGTTCAAAATCAAGACAGATAGGACACCCAAGTGTATAGCACAATACTCTAAGCTGTCCTGTATTTTATTATAGAAGCCTTGCCAACATTTAGCATCCCCAGTAACAAAGATGATGACAATTTATAGATTTGACTATGCATGGCAGTATTGTTTTAGTAAAAATCAGGTCTTCTTCAGGGATGTCAAGTCACACATTGTTCATTGCAGTACAAAGTTTATGTCAATGTTAACAGATGAGTTTTTAGTTTAACATTAGGGTTGATTCTTATATATCAGTGCCTTGTAAAATGTCAACCGTGTATGTTGTCTTGTAATATGGTGGCCATCAATAATATAAACTCACTCACACTTTCCAAATAGCCATAAATTTTGTCTGTCTTTGTGAATCAGAAAAATGGCATTTGCAGTCTTGTTTTTCAGACCTTTACTTTGTTTGCATTTGTGTGTTTGAACAATATCCTATTCTCTGACGTCAAAGTCCTCTAGGCTTTATTATTCCCATGATACTAACTAACACAACAAGTTGTCAAACACTATCAGAAAGTAAATCAACTAATCATTGAAACAGGACTGGTAATGATTAACTTGGTCAAAATAATTATTTATGATGTTGCTGTAGGAAATAACATTTGCTATGTTGTTTCAATATACAGTGTTTGATGTTTTGCTTGTCATAATACGAATCAATGAATAATAGGAAAATTCCACTTTATTCAAATCATGATATAGTAATGTCAAATGAACAGAATGGTATTTGTTGGTCTGTCATGGTTTTGTAAGTATAACACAAGAAATGTGAAATCTTCTTTTATTGACAGAAAAGGGTTTTCATAATTTCCTTCAAGTTCCAACTCTCAAAAGTATGACAAACAAGAATTTTATTTAAATAATATTTTTATGTTTTTGTGTGATACCATAGGAGGTGTTTGTTGGTTCATTAGTATATATATAAAATCCAGCATCAAATCAATTGTCCACAACAAGAGAACATAATAAACATTATGGGGTATGTGTCATTCCATCCTGTCAAAGCCAGCCAGCATAGTGAGTGTCATCTTAATGCTATCCCTATTTACAGAAACTAGAGCCCTTCAAAGGATACAAGTTACTTTTCTCATGTTCTGGGTTATTGATTGATGCAAAGAAAACTTGTAAACTGTATAACTAGCAAGGATGATAGAGAAAATGTCACTATTACATTGAAGTCATTCAGTGTCATTATAATTACATTGACGTAGTAAACTGAAGCATACAGACTGTATTAATGGGAGAAGTCTTGTTCTATGAGTTGTATTTGTATACACAGTACCATCAAGTACAAATGTATTGATATATAGAGATATACTATTTGTATACACAGTACCATCTAGTACAAATGTATTGATAGAGTTATACTATTTGTATACACAGTACCATCTAGTACAAATGTATTGATAGAGTTATACTATTTGTATACACAGTACCATCAAGTACAAATGTATTGATAGAGTTATACTATTTGTATACACAGTACCATCAAGTACAAATGTATTGATAGAGAGTTATACTATTTGTATACACAGTACCATCAAGTACAAATGTATTGATAGAGTTATACTATTTGTATACACAGTACCATCAAGTACAAATGTATTGATAGAGTTATACTATTTGTATACACAGTACCATCAAGTACAAATGTATTGATAGAGAGTTATACTATTTGTATACACAGTACCATCAAGTACAAATGCATTGATAGAGAGTTATACTATTTGTATACACAGTACCATCAAGTACAAATGTATTGATAGAGAGAGTTCTACTGCAGGAGAAACTCAAGGAACTACCAGTCTTCATATTTATAATGTGTTCACTTCTCAAACTTGTTGTCACCATAGTAATGTAGGTATTCTGAAATCTGATATTGTATAACATCTGACAGGTTTTCAAACTAGTGACTAACACTGTGTGACATTAGAACATAAATTGTCTAGTTTTAACTGTTACTATATCTAATATAGTCTCATTACATCAATATACCATGTGACTTGTGAAGCCCTTTGTAAATAATGCCATTAAAACATCGAAAATAATGACATGTGTTGATGGATTTACTGCAAGTTGTCAGTGTGTAATAATTATTGTAAGAATCCAACATTACTGTACATATCAAATGTGTACTAATTTAAGTGTGATATCACATTGTCTCATAATTTTAATCATATTACTATATGTGAGCATGTACATACATATGTACATACACACATGTGCTCACACATACATACACACATGCATGCATGCATGCATGTATACATACATGTGTGCATACATACTTATGTACATACATACATAAATACATACGTACATATGCACATACTTATACATATAAATACACATGCTCGCATGCACGCATGCATGCATGCATGCATGCATGCATACATACATACATACATACATACACATATACATACATACACACACATACATACATACATACATACATACATACACACACACATACACATACATACATATATACATACATACATACATACATACACACACACACACATACATACATACATACATACACACACACACACACACACATACATACATACATACATACATACATACATACATACATTTACTACAACTCTAAAAATATTCAGTTTAATTTATATTACATTTTACAGATAGCTCAAATTGATATATATAATTCATATATCATAAAATTCATTGCATTTGATAAAGTGCATAAATTTAATTAAATTATGTATATCAATGCATAATTATTCATCTTGAAAACAACTGATTTTAACCCTCTTTCTCCGTATTGGGTATTTGTACATAACTAAGTATAAGTTGGGAGAAAGGATTATGTAATATTATCAGCAAAATGACACAGTATATACATTTCACATTCATTTGATAAGTCTAAAATAGATAATTTCTTTTTTTTCATTCAAAATATTGGCAATATTGTTTTAGAACTATTCAATGTTATATCTACATGAGTTCTCTTCTTCACTGAGGATGTTGAAACATAGCTACATCTAGTGTCGATATTGTAGGATAATTTATTTATTCAAAACATAGTCATTTCTAAATCCAAATAAAATACACCATCACTTTTTGTTGTACTTTTCATTTGAAGTATTTTGTTGGCCCTAGAGGCCTGGTGACCTTTCTTGTTATACACCAACCCAGACACCAAGTGAATGAAGTGAATTTTTGTACTATATTGAAAATATCACTTCTATGATAAACATACATGGTGTAACATAGATGAATTGTAGCATACATGGGTTTGTAGTGAATATTCTGTATTAACTAACATCATTTATGCCATACAAATATAGAGGGGGTGTCAATTAAATGAACATTACATGACATAAGACCAAAGCTAAAGTCACTCAACATGAATAAGAGTTCAGAGTACAAGTCCCTAATGTCATGTACATGTTAACAGACATAAATGGCAAGAACCTGAGCACCCAGTTTTTCAAAGTTTAAACTGCATTTACACTAGTCTCGGTTACTCAGGCGCACTAACTTCTGCCATCCCCAAGAGAGGTCTCACTTGGCCATGAAGTGACCCCATTAGTGGTGAGGGTGGGTAACCAAGACAACATATACACTTGAAGTATCTATTCTGTGACACTGGATGAATGTTTCATTGTATCATATATGAATGATAAACAGGTAGTGTGCACTGGGCTGTTTGTCAAGTATTCCAGGCCAAAAAACAACCCTAATGTGAAATGGTTCATCCCACTTACAATGACATATTTACAATCATAACCCGAGTTCTGTAGTCGTTTTGTAAATTCACATCCATCTTTCAAGAACACTGCCAAATCCATTTCTGCATTTATAACAAGGAACTTTGTCTCTCTGTCATTATTCACTTGTTCTTTAATGTATGTAATTGGAGAAGCTGATGCTAACTCTTCAATGTCAAACGTTGGGTGGATGTATAGTTCCTGTAACAACCTGGTACCACCAGTAAGTGAACAGAGATTGTGTATTCCAGATATTGATATCACTCCCTGTAAGAAAAACAAAACAGAAAGTCATCAATTTTTAGGTCATCCATACTCATCTCTCCCCCCCCCCCCCCTCTTCATGGAGGAGGAGGGAGTAATCCCCCAAATTTTCTGACAGGGATGTGTGGCCCGAGTTGAAAACATCTACCTATGTATGATCAATAAAAAAAGACCAATTCTTGGGAAAATCATCTAGTCAGCTACCTTTACTCTGATGCTGTGAAGGTATTCATAAAGCATGAAGATGTTTCCTGTTATAATATTAGCGGCCATCAAAGTTGATTGACACTGCCATTGACCTATCAGTAACCAGTATTAGTATTCATCAAAGTTGATTGACACTGCCACTGGCCTATCAGTAATCAGTATTAGCACCCATCAAAAAGTTGATTGACACTGTCACTGACCTATCAGTAGCCAGTATTAGCAGCCATCAAAGTTGATTGACATTGCCACTGACCTTAGCCAGTATTGGCGGCCTTCAAAGTTGATTGACACTGCCACTGACCTATCAGTAACCAGTATGAAAATAAATGTTTACGTCAACCATGGAAGTGGGTTATACTTCCGTGCGTCAACACAGGAAAATAAACGCCTGTATCGTACACGTATCATTTCTATGGGTGATTATGGTGTGTTTGTTCATTGCCCTAGATAATGATTGGTAATATTGACGTTTAACGGGATACTGTATATTGTCGATAATATATGGATCGTGACCATAAAACCCGCCTCATTCTTTTGAGTCGCATTCATTCAGTAGAGTCTACCCCTCCCCCTCTCACTGCGAAAGAAGTGTCTTCTTTCTCAGTGAGTGAACCTGCGCGATCACAGAAACAAGTGTAATTTTACCCCTTTCATATATAGTTGGCTGACTACGCCAATATTAACGATATTATCGACATTTTATTGTATTCTGATAGAAATATTCTGAGACATAACTCGAGAAACAAATGCCTGTGATCGGAGTGTCTAGTACCACCGTGACCCCGGCGGTATCAGTAGCCCCCCCCCCCTCGACTCCTACCAGGGGTGGGGTTGGGGGCCGAGGGCCAAAATTATCATGCCATTTCTAAAATTGACCGCTATACTATTTCAGACACGAAGTCATCAGACAACCAGTCTGCAAGCAAGACTATGCTATGCTACTACTACTAGTAGTAGTAGTAGTACTAGTACTAGTACCAGTATAATTACAACACATATTTATATGAATATAAATATTTGCAATAATGACAATTCGCATAATTACACAGCTGCAACGAATAGTTTATTATGATGGAATCAACATATTGGTAACAGCCTGGGTCTGTTCAGTTTCAACCGTAACATATCATCATGATAAGATAAGATATACTTTAGGGTGGGTGGTGGCACTAGCCGTTTCAGTGAGGAACGGCTAGTGCCACCGCGGTGGTAGTAGTCTCTCCAGTGAGGACCGGCTGCTGACACCGGGGTGGTAACTAGACTCGGCCTATACTTTATTATCCACAAAAAACACGGAAATTTGTTTTGGCACTAGGCGATACATATAAAGACAACAGACAGGTTACAAGAACAACAATGTAAATAAAACAATGTTGCATTAAAAGACAAAGCCGCTACAATTGTATAAATGGATAAGAGCCGTATTAACCGTCCAGAATTGACTAACAATCTAAAATGCAATGGGAGCTTTGCCCCTTGTTCATGATTTTGAAATGCTCGTGTTTAAAACGGCAACTGTCGACGGGATAAAAGATTTTTATGAGCCCTATACGTAAACGGCAACCTGAAGGCAGGTATTGAAACCTATCATTTAGTGGGTGAGATGTATCATTGAGATATGTTCACTGTATACAATAACAGTGCAGATACATCTTAGTATTTAAATTCATGACTCGGCTCAGTTTCATTTGTCTGTAAGAAGTTTAATATATTCAAATACTATTATAACGTGTTCTGTACAGTACCTTAATATGGTTGCTAGTAAGTCCAACGTCCTGCAGGTAAATATTGTCGTTTAGTGTCAGTAACGACACCAGGTGTCCGCCAGCTGAATATCCACACAGGAAGAGGGCTTCGTGGTTATAGTAGCCCGATAATTGTCCAAATTGATGGACCCATTTTACACTCTGTGCTACTGCTCTTATCTGAGTTGGGTGTTTTTGGATTGGTACGTCCATCATTTGAACGACGATTAACAACACTTGAGACAATACTACGAACTGACATGACCAGGCCATCAAACAAAGTTCAACACTAAAGACATTATATTTGCTAAATATAAAACTATAAACAGGTAAAATAACAATTAAAAACACAACTTCCGTTCGCAATGATGGGTAGTTTCGTTTATTGAGCAAAATAATTGCCCATATGATGATTTGACAAGCCGCTATATACGTCCATACCGATGACCAGTGAAATTCGAACTGTGTGAACATCTGAACTACGAAATTATCTTTAATAAGGAGCGATATAGGCAAACATATAGCAACTGCTATGCCGAAGAAAATTGCTCCTATGGCAGAAATGGACATACAGCATGACATCAGCACTTCCATGATATTCAGGGGAAATCTAAGTCTGTTTAAGGGATATGATATAACAGCACACGCTACCCCATGTGTAGCAAAGGCTTTGCCCACATTACGGAAAAGCGAGAAAAATAGATGACACAAGCAAACTAAAATGTTAGTGTCGTAAGATGACAGGTAATGTCTCCAAGAATTTCTGTCTCCCCTTCTCCACCCACCGGCATGAATGAAGACAACGATCGGTGTGTTGATGCCATTGCGATTTGAGGACGTCCCAGTTACACTCTTCTCCCACGCTCGTTCGCTCTCGTTCCCCTCTTTTGGTAGATATAAGTCCAGTTTGTCTTTGTCGATACCAAACTGTCTTTTTTGACAATCGTTGACTGTGGTCTTTGGGTTCACTAGATAATCTAAATCATCGATAACGGAGAATGAACATGAACTTGTCGCCATAGTGGACTTCAACACTGTCCTGAACTTCGCGAACTATTTATTGACAACATAGAACCTTATCAGCTGACGTTATCAGCTGACGTAGTCACGTGACAGATCTGTACGCTGTATAGCCTTGACATCGGCTTGCTTTAGGGAAGTAAGGGAGTGTCCAGATTTTACTTCCAAGGGGACACCGGAGGATTTTCCTTTTTTCCTTGTGTATTTTTTCATGCCCCCTACAAAAGCTTGGGAAAAATTGACCCCCCCCCCTACTAGTTCTTGATATTTTTTTCCATGCCCCCATAGACTTACACACAAACACACTATACACAATGTATGTATGTATGTATGTATGTATGTATGTTATATATGTATGTATGTATGTATGTATGTATGTATGTATGTATGTGTGTGTGTATGTATGTATGTATGTATGTGTGTATGCAATTTACAAAAGAGTACAAACCTCACAATGAACAAGAGGCTTTATTATAAGCGCCAATCCTTCTCTACCAACGAATACTTAAATACTCATTTTTGCCTTTGAACCTCTGAACCTTTGTTCAGTTGTGCTAAAAAAGATACTTACAACATTTATAAATGTTTTGTGTATAAACTTTTACAGGGTAAATCATTATACTGGGGGGGGGAGAGATAACCATTTCATGCACAATGACAAGAACAACATATTAACAACATTTTACAAATCACTAATACAGGAAAACTTGGAATGTCTATTGTCTAAACATGACTATATGTAAATTACGTGAAGCGTCCGCCGGTGAATCTGAATATGAAACAAAAGGACGCCTTGAGGACAATTGTTCTAATTTTACAAATCACTATTATGTGAAGCGTCCGTGAATTTGAAACAAAAGGACGCCTTGAGGACAATTGTTCTCCAGACATGCTATCTTATTAAATACTAAAACATGTAGAGTCATGACAATGTATTGAATACAACTTTAGTTCCAATGCCGCTTTGTGTTGCCAAGTGCCAACATAAAAAATGCTGTATGCTTGAAAACAATTACATGATGAGAAATATATTGTCAGCACAAGTATTGTCAAAAACTACATTGAACATTTGAAAAATCTGGAGAGAGTAAAAACATCAGATCCAAACATCGGGAAGAGCAACAGAAAAAAAAGAGAAAACAAGAAATATAATGACTATGACTGGTTGAAGTTGTTCTTGAGTGGAACTCTTGAAAAACTGAATGTGAAGTGTTAGATAAATATCTTGATGAGCATAAATTACCAAAACCGAGAAAACTAAAAAGAGAAAAATTAGACATAATATCCACTCACATAGTAGAAAATTGACTGCAAATGAAATTAAAACTAATATCATGGGCTGAGTGAAACAGATAGTTGTGACTCTGAGACTGAAAGTGACACTTCTGTAATACATATTCTAGGCAGTGATAGAGACAATTGTGATACTGATAGCTCAGAAAATTCACTGATAGTGATTGTGATGAAACAAGTCTTGCACATCCTCGCGGACAAGTTACTTTGAGAAGTGGCAGATCCAATTGTAGGTTGATTTTTGTTGAAAGAGTTTTTTCCATGACCCCCCCCCCCCCTCTAGAAATTTGTGAAATTTTTGTTTTGCCCCCCCCCCCAATATTTCCTGAGAAAAATTGATGGCCAACCCCTGACCCCCCCCCCCCCCGAAGTAAAATTTTGACACTCCTCAAGTTTATCACACGGGTTCATTCTGCAAACGACGTAATCCTAACTTATTCCTGAATAATTAACGACCAAGCTGATGAGAATCACTATCTTTTTCGGTAAAGACTGGTCAGGGCTGTAAGTTTATCACATGGGTTCATTAATTATATAGGACTAGGTACTATATAAGAGAAATAAAACAAAAGGTTTTGAATTAGATTATCCACAGGGGCCCCAGAAACCGTGTGAAAAACAAAACAAAACAAAACAAAACAAAACAAACAAACAAACAAACAAACAAACAAACAAACAAACAAACAAACAAACAAACAAACAAACAAATAAATAAATAAATAAACTATCAAATACATGACAAATGAACAAGCAAACGAACGACAAGCATAGGGACAAATAAAATAATTAAATAAACCAACAAATAAACAGATCCTCGTGGGGGTATACTAGATATGGTTTTCGTACCCACCACTACATTTATTTGATAGTTTATTCATTTGTTAGTTTTGTTTTGTTTGTCACACGGTTCCTTGGTCCCCTGTGGATTATCGAGAGTAACTGTACTGTTTACCATACCCGGTTGAAATATCCTGAATGAGTTGAATACAAGTTTGTATACTGTGCGTTTAAATAATTTATAGCTAAAATGTAGGCTTGGTCTTGCGTTTTTGACACAAAAGTTACACGCATATCGACTCTAGACTAACAATAACAGAGACACAATAAACACAGCAGGATCCTTTGCCCAATATCACGCTAAGGGACCGGTCAGTTTCTTCGGCCTGGGGGGGGGGGGCGGTGGATTGGTAGGGGGGGTCACCCTGTTTTTGAAATTGGCAGTAGGGGGGTCATGCTGTTTTGAAAATTGTGGATAGGGGGGGTCATTGTGTTTTGATGGAAGAAAAAAATCCTTTCTACAATGGCATATAGCCTTGTCTGAAATGTGGTACATGTCAATATTTGTTCTTGTCCCTGTTTCTTACATGTATTCTTTAACATTACTTATTAGTTCAAACCTAACTATACATATTCATATACATGTACCGGTATTACCTAGCTACCACACGGTTACAAAACATGTCATGTAAATGCTTGGCTGTTTCACAATCAATGCTTCGCTTATATTGCAGTTTGGGGCAAAAGTGAACTTGAAGGTTTCGTAATGGTAATTTTCATAGATAGTTAATAAATGAAGTTAATCTAAATTGTTCTACTCGCCATGCTATTGACACTACAAATCACCACATCTCATCAGATTCCAGTTACTATTATACACTAGGTATGACCACCTAAAGTTCTCTAACATACCGGTGACTTTATTATACATGCAATATTAATGCCCCTATATACTAATGTTACGTGTCCATTTTATGTGATATGAGAAACTCATTTAAAAACGTTTTACGTTAGCTTTTCGAAGCTTGGAAATATTACCTCAAAGGTTATGAATAACCTAAACATTGCCTTAGTATCTCAAGCAAAAAACTCCAGATCTGCCAGGGGGAAAACCCCAAGGACTCCCTCACCCCCAGAGGTCACTCATACATTCAACCAACAATCAGATGCACTAACAACCTTTTTACTGTCATAATGGTATTAAACTTTTCTTAAATATTTTCACCCTATTCTAATTTGATATGATATTGTCTTTTCAAGATCTGAAACGTTTGCCAAAATAGTCTAAAATTGCCTTAAACTCCAAATCTCCCCTACCAATGATACTACCATTATAGATGTGTTGACCTTTACTACATGTATATAATGATGCCATTTAAACTTTTTAAGAACATATTTCAACCCTTAGTGTAAGTTATAAAGAATAGTTTCTGATACTTGCTGTCTTGTAAAGCATGGATTAAGTTATTGCTATAAAGGGTCTGAATAGCCTAAATATTGACTTTAAGAGTAAAAATCCTCCAGGGTTTCTAGAGGGAGACCCTCCTCAGACCCCCCCCCCCACATGAGGTGGACATATCCCAGTCTCAAGCTCTTCCCCTCTTACTGTCAAGATGCTATCAAAGTATATTTCAAAAGTATTTCAACCCTATGTAGTTGCTTTTAACATGTTGGTGTTGTCTTTTAAGGCTTGGAAATTATTGTCTGAAAGGGTCTGAATAGTCTCAAAATTGACTTTTCAGAGTTAAAAACCTCCAGGGCTTCTAGGGGGAGTCCCCTAGGACCACCCCCCCCCCACATGAGGTGTACACATCCTAGTCTCAAGATCTTCCCCCTACCTCTTACTGTCAAGATCCTATCAAACTATATTTCAAAAATATTTCAACCTTATGTAGTTGCCTTTTACATGTTGGTGCTGTCTTGCAAAGCTTGGAAATTATTTTCTGAAAATGTCTGGATAGTCTCAAAAGTGACTTTTCAGAGTTAAAAACCTCCTGGGCTTCTAGGGGGAGACCCCCCTAGGACCCCCCCCCCATGACAGCTGTACATATTCCCTTCTCAAGCTTTCCCCCTACCTTTCACTGTCAAGATGCTATTAAACTCCTTTTCAAATATATTTACCCTGTGTAGTCAATAATTATAAATATGATAGTGCTAACCTGGGATCTTATAAAGTAGATGCAAGACAGTCAAGCCGCCCACACTGAGTCACGATAAAAAAATACCTGTCATGCGAATATTATATATGGGGGGGGGGGGGGGTCATCCTGTTTTAGAATTAAATTATAGGGGGGGGGGGGTCAGCCTGTTTTTGGTTTTACAGATAGGGGGGGTCAGTGACTTTTTGTCGGCCCGATTTAAGAATCCACCGCCCCCCCCCCCCCAGGCTGGAGAAACTGACCGGTCCCTAAAGCATTGCTATTCGTTCACAGTGCTGTAAAACAGGCTTCTATTAATGAAGACATTACACATGGACTTGATGATTTTAATGGCTGTAATTGTTTATTTTCTAACTGACAATCAAAATTTAAACTTGATTACTTCTACATCCCCACAGTACACGGTACCCCGGTACCCATGTAATTGCTTCTTTTGCATTAAAAGTTGTCTGAGGGTGTGTAATAAATATCATGTTGCATGAGTGAAACACCAAGCCTACATCATTTTAGCTGTATAAAATGTAAATGTTACTTGCATGTCCCGGGACTCGAGTATTCACACAGCTATGCTTTACTAAACACTAAATATTTTTTCCACGTTCAATAAGTTACCGTTCGAAGTTTGACTAAAATATTCCAAGACATTTGGCATGTATTTGTCAAAATGAAAAAAAACATTCCGATCCAATCATTAAATTGCAAACGTGTTGAGAACTATGGCCTGTTCTGATCGAGCTCTTAGTCTTATAATATGCGTTCCGATAGTCCCATGATGTGTCGTAGTATCGCAGCGCAAGTATGAGTCCAGTGTTAGTTCTGATCATGATTATTACCAACATGTACGATTGTCGAAAAGTGTATTTGAGTGCCATTTAGTTTTTTTCTGTGAGTTTAATTTTACTCTCGATGAGTCTTTTAGATGTTTCTGAGCATAACACTATTACAAGAAACTGCGAGAATTTGCATTGAGTAGTTTGAATCGGTAGGTACAAAATACAGGTACAGGCCAGGCCAGGCCAGGCCAGGTAAAGACTGTATATTTTTTAAGATTCACATTCACAGTCGGATCCAAAGATTCGTCATCTGTTTTTATTCGCAAAATATATTGGTTTTCATGGCAAAGTTCACCTTCTCTTTTATAAACGCTAATTCAACAGTGTAAGTACTTGAATAAGTTTGAAGACTATGGGCATGAGGCAACAATTCTGGTGAAATCCGAAAATGATAATGATACACAGGTAATAAAGGACCAAGTTGTGTTTTAAGGTTCTTCCTGAAGGCATTGACTGTGGGTGTCTGTCGAAGCTCCAGTGGCAATTTGTTCCAAAGACGCGGTGCGGCCCATGAGAAAGCACGGCCACCCAAGGCATTACGTCTGTAATTGGGTTCAAACAATAAGTATTTGTCCAATGACTGATATTAAGTCTTTACTTGACCTGGCCTGGCCTGTATTTTGTACCGACGGCGTACAGTTGTATGTATTTCCCTTTTACGGATATAGTCAAAATAAACAGTTGATTACGCAGTACGCTGACCACTGAATTACGATTTTAATATTGCAATGTTTTACAATGTATAGTATATGAATAGAATAGAATAGAATAGAATAGAATAGAATAGAATAGAATAGAATAGAATAGAATAGAATAGAATAGAATAGAATAGAATAGAATAGAATAGAATAGAATATTATAGAATAGAATAGAATAGAATAGAATAGAATAGAATAGAATAGAATAGAATAGAATAGAATAGAATCTTTATTGCATCCGATAAGAAAACTACTTCATTGGATTTTCTGCAATAAGTGTTTAGTGCTAAAACAAACTAGAAAATATATCAACTAAAGTAATAGTTAACAATGGAACAAAACAAGGTTTATACGAAAGTGTAAACTTCAGGTTAGATAAATATAATGTATATCTTTTAATTCTGGAATGTCGTTCCTTTTGATAAATGCTGATTTTATGAAAGTTGTCAGTGCCATAAGTATGTGTCTTTGATCAGACCACTGATTGCACTTGGTCTTGCATACATTTGTTGTCTCTCAATGTTATACTTGTTGCATGTTGTGATGAAGTGTATTTCATCTTCTATCATATTTCAGGTGTTACATAATCTGTTTTCTATCTCTATTTTTGGTCTTTTATGTCTTCCAATTTCAATTTGTAGATCATGTGAGCTCAGTCTAATTCTTGAAATTAAACCAACTTCTTCTCTGTTTTTCATAATTTTAATATAATTGGCTGTTAGTATCTTTTTGTGTAACAATTTGTAAGTTCTGAGGCTTGTCTATCATTGTCTTGAAGTGGTTCATTTCTTAGTGAAATAATCTTTACAAATGTTCAAAAAAGTGTTCCTTTGTGGTATTGTTGATGTTTGAAATTCCATATTCTTCTTTCACTTTGTTTAAATTATCTAGCCATACGCTAGAATAACTGGGTAACTGGGTTTGTAATTCTTTCATGGCGTGATCAATGTGTCCTTTCTTATTGTCTTCTATATTTCTATACTACTGTAATTGCTTTCATTTGGATGGTTAACAAAAGTGGCCTTCTACCAAATTTTTTCTGGGATTTTGTAAAAATCATAATTTTTGTTTTCTCGTTATTCACTTCTAGTCCCCATTTACTGGTGTGGCTGTAGAGTTTGTTTAACAGTGTTTGTAAACCTTCTCTCGAGTTAGATAGAAGGACGACGTCATCGGCAAATAGCACTGAAGAGATGGGTTGGTTGTTTAAACGTGGGTTGAAGTCTTCTTGATCTCTTGTCAATTCTGTGACTAGATCATTGATGTAGTTGTTAAACAGATTGGGACTCATAGGACAGCCAGCATCTAAAGTAAATATTGGTGTTAGTTTTCCCTCTAGTCTAACTTGGTCTTTCATATTTTGGTACATATTCTTCACAATTTTGTAAATTGCTCCGTTTATGTTGTTATGTTGGAGTTTGTAGAACAGACCTTTCCGCCAGATAGTATCAAAGCACTTTCTGAGATCCACAAAGCATGAATATAAGGGTTGTTTTTTGAATTGGTATTTTCTTCACCAGGGTATGTAAGGTCAAAACATGATCTGTGGTGAGATGTTTTTGTCGAAATCCAGTCTGATTATCATGAATGATCTTGTTATATTCAAGGTAATGTATTAGCCTTGTGTTCAGGATTACTGCAAACAACTTGCCAATAAGGGGCAGGTCATTTTTCTACAGCCGGGTGGTGGTGGTGGTGGTGGTGGTGATGGTGGTGGTGGTGGTGGTGGTGGTGGTGGTGGTGGTGGTGGTGGGGGGGGGGGGTTCGTTGGATTTTCCATCGGCCCGACGAAGATTCACTGCCCCCTATCTGTAAAACCGAAAACAGGCTGACCCCCCCCTACGACTTAATTCAAAAACATAGTGACGACCCCCCCCCCCCCCCCAAATATATCACATTTACATGACACGTATTTGATAGTGACTAAGAGCGGACTGCTTGACTAAATACTTTATAAGATAGCATCATACCAAATTAGCAACTATACAGGGCAAATATATTGAAAAAAGGAATTTGATATCGGCTTTACTGTAAAAGGTAGGGGAAGTTTGAGATGAGAATACGTAGACCTCTCATGATGTCCCAGGGGGTCTCCCCCTAGAAGCTCTGGAGGTTTTCTGACACTAAAAGCCAATTTTAGGCTATTCAGACCCTTTTGGACAATAATTTCCAAGCTTTACAAGACAGCACCAATGTGTAATCAGCAACTACATAGGGTTGAATATTTTTTATAGTTTAATAGCATGCATCTTGACAGAAAAAAGAAGGGGAGCGTGAGATGGGAATATGTACACTCATCATGGGAAGGACCTAGGGGGTTTCCCCCAAAGATAGAAGCCCTGGCGATTGTTTACTCTTAAAGCCAATTGTTATTCTATTCAGACCCTTTCAGACAATAATTTCCAAGCTTTACAAGACAGCAACAATATGTAAATAGCAACTACATAAGGTTGAAATATTAAAAGAACAGTTTAATAGCATCTTGACAGTAAGAGATAGGGGGAAGAGCTTTAGACTAGGATATGTCCACCTCTTGTGAGGGGGAGGGGGGCTAGAGACCCCCTATCTAAGAAGCTCTGGGGTTTTTTACTCTTAAAGCTAACCTTTAGGCTATTCAGAACCTTTCAGGCAATAACTCAAGACAGCACCATTAAGTATCAGAAATTAAACTATTCTTTACACATAGGGTTGAAATATGTTCTTAAAAAGTTAAATGGCATCATTATAGTAAAGGGGTTGTATCATTGGTAGGGGAGAGTTGGAGAGTTTCTTTACTTTAAGTCTTTTAAGGCAAGTTTTAAACTATCCTGGCAATAATTTCACATCTCTACTAGATAGTACATCTAAAATTAGCAATCAATGTTTAAGAAAAGTTTAATACTATTATGACAGTAAAAATTTGGTGCATCTGATTGTTGGTTGACTGCATGAGTGACCTCTGGGTGAGGTAGTCCTAGCAGGTCTCCCCTTAGCAGATCTAGAGATGTTTTGGCTCTATTAAGGCAAGTTTAGCTTTTACATGCTAAGATAATATTTCACAGCTTCGAAAAGCTTAAGCTAGTGTAAGTTATGGGTTTTGCATGACACATAAAAATGGGTCAGGTAGTGTCCGTAACATTGGTATAGTGGCATTACTGTTGCAGATATATAGTAAACTCACTGGTATGTTAGAGAATGTAAGGTCCTCATACCAACTACATGTACTATGTAATAGAAACTGGAATCTGATGAGATGTGGTCATTTATAGTAGTGTCGATAACATGCAGTTACGAAGTACGAAAATATCCCTTGTCCACCCTCTTCAATCCCCCTCTGTGCGGAACCGTTGCAGCATCGCTGTCACCTTAGTAGTATGTAGCCCTAGCCCTTTGAGGATTATTTCATTTCTATGGATATACACAGACTGCGGACGGATATCGCGCATGAAACAGGTACGATGAAAAATGGCGATATAAAGCTACAGAAAATCCTGCCCTCTAGTGAGAAAATAGTACGAGGTACTACATAAAGACGTAGTCTCACGGTACTGCATGAAGACGTATAATGTTAGCACATCAAACAATATTTTGCTATGTAATGTAACATACTTTCTTCGGCTTGCTTGGATATAGTCTAGTTCCTATACCTTATTTTGTTAACTATTATTACTCTAGTTGATCTATTTTACTCGTAGTTTTTTTTCCACCAACAATTATTGCCGAAAATCAAATGAAGAAATATAGATTTTCATAACGGATGCAATAAAGATGCTATTCTATTATATACAGTATCGTTACCATTTACACCTCCACTCACAGACACAGTTGGTTACATATAATAGATACCACTTCGTTAGACTTGTAGTATATTTCAGACAATGAATTTAGGGCTATACATTCAGCCAAATGAAGTTCAAGAAATGGTCGATTCAGGAAAAGGTTATAGAGAAATCAGTAGCCATTTCCAGAAAGTTTTGCCTGGTACTTTTGGTATATCCACAGGGGTTTGGGCTCGATACTGGTCAGTTTCGCCAGCCTGGGGGTGGGGGTGGGGAGGATTCCTAAATCGGGCCAACAAAAAGTCACCCCTATCTGTAAAACCAAAAACAGGCTGACCCCCTCCCCCATAACTTAATTCTAATACATGATGACCCCCCCCCATATATAATATTCACATGACAGGTATTTTGGATCGTGGTTAAGTGTGGACTGCTTGACTGTCTTGCATCTACCTTATAAGATCCCAGGTTAGCAGTCACAATTATAATTATTGACTACACAGCGCAGGGTAAATATACATGTATTACATCTTGACAGTGAACGGTAGGGGGAAAGCTTGAGAAGAGAATATGTACATTTCTTATGGGGGGTCCTAGGGGGTCCCTCTAGAAACCCAGGAGGTTTTTAACTCTGGAAAGTCAATTTTGAGACTATTCAGACATTTTCAGAAAATAATTTCCAAGCTTTACAAGACAGCACCATCATGTAAAAAGCAACTACATAGAGTTGAAATATATTTGAAATATAGTTTTATAGCATCTTGACAGTGAGAGGGGAAGAGCTTGAGACTGGGATGTGTACACCTCATGGGGGGGGGGGGTCCCGAGGGGTCTCCCTCTTGAAGCCCTGGAGGGTTTTCACTCTTAAAGCCAATATTTAGGCTATTCAGACCCTTTCAAGCAATAACTTAATCCATGCTTTACAAGACAGTGCCATCAAGTATCAGAAACTATTCTTTATAACTTACATAGGGTTGAAATATGTTCTTAAAAAGTTAAATGGCATCATTATATACATGTAGTAAAGGTCAGCACATCTAATGGTAGGGTTGTTGGTGCATCGAGATTGTTGGTTGAATGCATGGGTGACCTCTGGGGTGAGGGAGTCCTTGGGGTTTTCCCCCTGGCAGATCTGCAGTTTTTTTGCTTCTATTAAGGCTGCTTTCACAAAAAGTTGTTGGGGGGGGGGACGACTTGAAAATATATGGATAGTGTGTGTGTGTGTGTGTGGGGGGGGGGGGGTACCTGAAAAAATGTTATGGGTTGTAGGGGGGGGGGTACCTGAAAATAAATTGACATCATGACTTTTCAAACATGGGAAAATAAGCTTTTAAAATGTTGGTCTTCCTTTTTCAACAACAACAACAACAACAACAACAACAACAACAACAACAAGTCAACAACAACAACAACAACAACAACAACAACAACAACCAGCAGCTACAAACAACAGTTGCTCACAAGTTAGTAAAATGAAAAACAAAAACAGTCACATTTTAATTTTCTTTTAATAAACTGTTAATGTATGATAAATTGAAATGGGCGAATTGAGTGGGTGAAATTACCTTTACACTGTACTGAAAATATTCTTTGTGACATGACTGTGTTTTGGTTTGTGGTTATCACAATGATATGTAACTTTTTCATGTAAATTCTTACTAGTATTAAATGACAGACAAATATGACAGACAACATTTTACATTTGCAGCTCTTGGAAGTTAAAAAAAAAGAGTTGGAAAAGGTTCATCTCAGCCTGCCATCAAAATGTAAAAGATGCACCTGCACTAAAACATACTTGACAATTATCAAAAACTTCTGTGCAAGGTATTTTTTCATCCTATAGATATGACTATAATTTTCAACAGAACCTTTTAATAACACATTCTAAATATTTCCTAAAATTAGCATATTGGCAACGTCTGCTACATGTGAAACAGAAGACAATATCTCACAAGCTGAGTTAACAGAGAAAAAGTAAAATAAGTTTTTTGCACATACTTTTCAACTTTGCATGAATATATTATTACTTGTAAATATAAAGATAAATAAATAAACTTTGACATAACTCTCAATATAAAGTTACCCTAACGATATATGGCAGGAGTGAGGTAGTGAACTGAAACAATATGAGCAAATACTCCAATATAGTCTCAATAAACATTTTCATAAAGTAGTGTTTGCACAAACTGTGGAATTTTTGGAATGCTTAAAACATATCTCTGTAAAACATATCTGAATTTGATGAATATGACTGGGATGCGCTTGTCAGAAATGGTGACATTTCCAAATTGAAAGTGAAAGAACTTGATAAGTACCTTTCCAACTATGAAATTCCAGCTGTGGAAGGAATGCACAAAATAGACAAAGTTGAGGCTGTAAGATGCCACTATTATCAATCTAAAGAAAGTGAGAGTGATTTGTCATCTGATGACAGTGACAGTGAGAATGATGATACAGCTAGTTCCAACTCTGATGAAGTTGAAGGAGAAATTGGGTCTGATGATGATGATGACAATGCCATGTTTATATACACAAGATTTGGAAGGAGAGCTACCACTTCGAAATCAAAAATTTAAATAAACACATTCTGAGACTTTGTTTAAAATCCTGCATTCACCTTTGTAATCTAACGTCAAAACCAGTCCAATAATCAGGCTCTTATATTACAAGGTAAATGTATTACCAGGTTCATTAAGATATACAATTACTATGATAATAGGGCCATCTTAATTATCATTACCACTAATATATATCACTTGATTCCTATTCTGTTAGATGAAATGTGGCTGGCATTTTTTAGTCATACATTTATTTTCTTTTGACATTATATTGAACTAATTTACATCAAACAAGAACGGGATACATGCCAATGCATTTTATTAAGAGTTTTTTTCAGTTTTATTTAGACCAAATTGATTTCTTTTAGCACACATTTAGGAAACTGAACTGGAACAATACAGTATAAAACTCTCTTTAGATAACATGTGTATCACAATATTTGCAAATACAACTAAAATGACATTCAACTGTAACACTACTAGTATAATGTACTAATACAATATTGAACAGAAAACAAAGACTCAGTTGGTCTGCTGATCATTTTACAAGAGTTATTCAAAGTGTAATTCATTTACAAGCATATGTTGTTTTTTTGGAAAGGCAATGCACTGGTTAACATAACATTTTGTTTTAACTGGTGTTTGTGTATATATATACACACAATATACAAATTGATTATATATATAATGGACAAAGTTGGTATTAAGTGTATTATGTACAGTTTTGTACTTGGTATGGAATGTTAACGCACAGGAATAGTATTCCAAAAAATATTTATTCGAGTGGAGGGTACTTGAAAATTTATTCGGGTGGGGGGAGGGTACTTGAAATATTTGGGGCTTTGGCGGGGGGGGGGGGGTACTTGAAAAATTGTGGAATATGGCAGGGGGGTACTTGAAAAAAAATTAGGGTTTTACAAAAAATATCCCCCCCAACAAGTTTTTGTGAAAGCAGCTTAAGGCAATGTTTAGGTTATTCACAGCCTTTGAGGTCATATTTCAAAGCTTCGAATAGCTAACGTAAATGTAAGTTTTAAATGAGTTTCCCATGTCACATAAAAATGGGCCCGTAACATTGGTATGAGGTATTGATATTGCATGTATAGTAAAGTCACCAGTATGTTAGAGGACTTTAGGTGGTCATACCTAGTGTATAATAGAAACTGGAATCTGATGAGATGTGGTGAAGCCAAGCATTTACATGACATGTTCTGTAACTAGTGTGGTAACTAGGTAATAAATGTATATGTATATGTATAGTTATGTTTGAACTAATAAGTAATAATAAAAAATTCATGTAAGAAACAGAGATAAGAACAAATATTTACATGTACCACATTTCAGACAAGGCTATATGCCATTGTAGAAAAAGGATTTTTCTTCATCAGAATCCAAAACACAATTACCCACCCCCCTGTCCACAATTTTCAAAACAGCATGACCCCTCTACTGCCAATTTCAAAAACAGAGTGACCCCCTACAAATCCACCGCCCCCCCCCCTCCCCCGCCGAAGAAACTGACCGGTCCCTAAGTGTTGTTTACGAAAACAAACAAACAAACAAACAAACAAACAAACAAACAAAATCATGAATGTGCCACTGTGACTATTTTGCATTTTCGTTATTGTATGTGTGTGTGTGTGTGTGTGTATGTATGTATGTATGTATGTATGTATGTATGTATGTATGTTTGTGTTCGTAAACAACACAAACTGAGCCCGAGCCCGGTAGCCGTGACTTGCTCAATTTGCTGTTGAGCTTTGAGCAAAAAAAAAAGTCGTTATTGTTGAAAAAGAGAGTGGTTCAATGATTAATGTACGGGCGCACGTACGTTTGTGGACATGTAATGCCATTGCAGATCCACGCATTTAGCTGTCAATACTGTTTTCGAATTCTGTGTAAAAGCACACGTTAGAATTTGAGAGGAAATGCGTATTAGAGAATGCCAGAGAATGCTTAGTCATTCCTTACTTGCTTAGTCATCGATGCACCTGGACATCAACCATTCGTGAGGAGGGACAGTGGTAGGAGCAAATTGACATCAGTCACCACAACTAGCTTATATATTTGTAATATCAATAGCAAAATTTATCTACCGTATTGCTTAATGTCTTTTTAACAAAAACCCGATAACTTTTGCCATTAAGAATTAGCACATTTATGATTGTCTCAAAATTACCTCCCCTAAATAATACAATGGAATTGTCCAAATACGATATTCGTGCATGCTGTTTGATTGACCGTTGACCTCGATATATTGTTTAGGGGTGGATTGTCTCAGTTGAATTTCATATCGGTCCTATTCGTGTGCTATGATGGAGATTATTTCACGTTAGTTTTACTGGAATAAATAAGAGTCAAAGGTAAGTGTCAAAACCATACATTTTAGATGTTTTGTTATTATACCGAGGAATCATTTCAAAGAAACATCCAAAGTCTGGTCTGATGTAGCGTTCGGTGAAATCAGAATTAGCCACGATCTCGTCACGATGGGATCGGGACTCGGAGTGTGACAACCGAGTAACCGCTGAGTAAGACATCACACGGATGGTGGGCACTAGAATAACGAATTCATTCAACGCGTTTGTGATGCATGGAAGAGAAAACGAAAGTCCATTCCAGCCTTTAGAAATGTCTGTCGGGGTAGACACGAGGTGATCACCCTGCATTTTTACATTTTTTTCATCGACTGTACACAGTACAGTAGTGTTACGTGATGTCGGATGTGCTGTGTGGTGGTGGTGGATGGCGATGGTGACACCAGTAGTACTAGTAGTACAGTATTATAACCCGCATTCGGCCATACAGAAACGTTATGTATGAGAAAAACGTATTTAGCTTTTTAGCTTTGCAGGCATGATGCATGACATGGCAGTAACGGCCATAAATATAGTCGAGTGTAGGATCGAAGTGTAGCACACGTACGCATGGCGTAATTACTGATTTTATGATTTACTGTTACACGTCACAAGGAACTCTGAGAGGTGGACTGGAAATGGAACTTAAAATGATATGTAATAATATGTTATTAACTTACATACCATGTAAAGCATGGTATAGATAGTAAACACAACATTACAGCACACATAAATATAGCTACTGAAAAGATTTGTTAGAAAGGAATTTGCAAGTTGAAGTTTATCGACTGAATTGGCTGTACGTACTTTGCAAGTTTAAAGTCTTCATGGAATAGTATTAAACATTTATAATTTACAAATTTCATGGTCGTAAAATATCATTGATGAAGTTATGATAATCTGAAACGAAAATAATTCACAAATCTCATGCTTAAGAAATGTGCTGAAATAATAAATTGTCTCCTTGTTTCCTTGCTCACATTGTCTAAACAGTCATTTGTCCGACTTTGTCATTGTTCATAGTCAGTTCTTTATCAAAGTAGAATGACCTACATTTCAATAGTAAATGTCACCAGTAATATATGGGGTTTTTCAAAGGGACACACAGGCTGAGTTTATACGTATTTTTTAGGGCATACTTTTTACTGCAAATTTCAAAGGTACTGGCAGTGCTCTACTTACTGACACATATTAATTTGAACCATCACTTGTAAGTGACTGCACTCAAACCTGGTAATTAGATATACAAAATGTACCTTGAAATGATCCAATGACGTAATTTATCATACATATAAAAATTTTGTCAAGAAATCTGTACAATGCAGTCAACTATTCTAGTAATGCTAGAAGACAATTGTAATGTTATAGAAAACTTGCATCAACATTATTATACTGGAATGGGGTTTTATTTAAGTATTTTCACTTGAGTAAAAAATTTTGCAAAGTGAGCTTGTACCCCTTTAAATATTCTATCCATCATTGTCCTGTAAGAAATTATAATTTGAAATGCTGGTTAGTGTGAATCAATCGTGTTAAAATGCACTCAACATGGAATTTGAACTGTCATTTTGAAAATCAATGACATCTATGGGGTGAGGACGTGATTATATGTTAATACAATGCATTGTGTGATGGTGTATATGTACATGTACTAACAGTTATTGTCAAGTCCATACATTGTGGTTAGTCTGTTGCCATGTACATACATGTACCAAGACACTTTCTAGATGAGTTTTGACCATGTATACTTTGGACACAATCTCTATGTACAGTGACACTGATAGAGGAGCTGTTGTACATCATGTCTACCTGAGTTCCCATGCATTTCCTACGATCTGCTTTTTTAGCACAACTGAACTGCCAAAAGCCAAATGATTGCATATATTGCAAAGAGATAATGGGGATTCATAAACACATGATAGATCATTCAAAAAATGTATGCAATTATATCTAGCAACATGACCACACCCATAGCAACAGCCAAATGATCGCATATATTGCAAAGATAACAACAGGACTGGATAGGCAACTGGATAATCATTCAGCAAATGAACACGGTACCTAGTATGGATCAGCAGGTGGATAAACATGTTTAGAAACTGTACAGTTGTGCTACAATGCCATTGACATTATTTTAAAAAATTATGCCATGGTCAAATATGCTGTATATCAACTTTATAACATTGAGTTTCTGCAACTGTAGAAAATGTACTGATTTTCCCCCATGGTACCAGTGTATGAGAAATTGAATTTTGTTCCACCTAGGCTATAGCTCCTGCATGACAGTGTTGCAGTAACTATATTCATGGTGTTCTGACTACTTGCAAAGTACTGCCATGTAAGTTGGGCTGTTAAAGTCAATGGCTATCAAATCTAGCAATCCTCTATGAACAGTGTTGGAAATGATCACTTCACATAGATTTTAAAACATAGACTTGTGCTATATAAGATCTCTTTTGGAAAAAAAGCCCTTTATGTTACAGGGTCTTAGAAACCGTAAAATAATTTATTTCTATGGATGTCATGAAGAGATGCCTCCTACCTTAAATTTTGAACCATCAAATAGTGTCCATAGTTTGATGTCAAGATACCACAGTTGCTATGTACTTATAGACACAATGTCACCTTGTCATCGTCAGACTCAGTGGTGGTTAGTCAGTCACATTGTGATGGTCATTGACTCTTACATGGTCTTGGATGAAGTGATGTAGACACTAACAATTTTATTTATTCTCTATAAATGTAGTAAACCAACATATTTTTCTGTTTTTATTGGATGAACATGAAATGGAATGAACAAAGCCATAAATTGTCTCATGATAGTCGATAGATGTTGAATCCGTAAAAAATCAAAATGGTGTAGTGTTACATTTATTACCAAACATGATCATCACCAGAGATTTGATTTCACACTTAAACTAATACAACAAGTCTATATAGGCTATGGTGATGTACAGTCATTGAGTTTTAATTCTACAAAGTCATGATGATGTTTAGCCTACGTACATGTAGACTTGAAGGACAAATGCTACCACACTATTTCCACTATTCTAACTGATATTTTTAGATTTTTGTATTTTCACTTGTCAGTGTGGATAGCGGAAATAGTGTACCAGTACATGTCGGTAGTAGTGTTAGTCCTTCAAGTCTACATGTAGGCTATGGTGATGTACAGTCATTGAGTTTTCATTCTACAAAGTCATGATGATGATGACCATGTATTTCAGATGATTGTTGACCATGGCATGACTACTCAAACGCTCAATAGAACATAAAGCCAAGTTGTCTATGTGTTACTTGCTCAAAAATAATGATATACCTGTAATGATGACAAATTATTATTATACGATATGTAGTAAAGACACTGATTCATATGACTTCACCAGACAACCCAAAATACATTTAGTTAACACAACATGTAAGATTCATAACAAAATATAAGCTAGGCAGGATACATGCATACAATTTATATGTTGCCTAAAATATGTGCAGTGAAGTCCTAATTAGTCTAATTCCTGATAACCATTTTCTGATTTACACTATGTCATCTTCATGTTAGATGATAACAGCCATGTAGTGTAAATTGGAACACCATTGTCAAGAACTAGACTACATACAGTGCATGTAAATCCAAGTGTTACACAAAGTTTGTTGACCTGAGGCTGAACAGTGAAAATGTTGCAACTTAAATGATCTTTGATCATGTAACTATTTATTATATGTACAGTGAAGTGTTTCAACTTTTGTGTTTAAATGAAAGTTGAGAACCCTAATATAACGATGACAAGATGTTAGAAAGGCTCCTTTCTCCCCTCAATGACAAGCTTTGGAGTTCCAGGGTGGTTATTCTGATGGCTGGTAGTCAGTACCATTGGTCTTAAAACTGCCTGGTCATGACAGCTGCATGGCAGTGGTAGCTGATCAAAATGATAAGAATACAGTCAGACTCCTCCCCCTCCCCTCCCCCTCCCTTTGCTTCCCACCTGGCTGAAAAGATAATGCTCAGGTTAAATTTTACATGTGAAATGATATTATACTTTTCCAACCTGTGTGATGAATTCTACTTATTTTATTCTGTCGGTGATAGTTTAGACATCTTGTTGAATTTATCTAAGGATAGATTCTACTAGGCTGAAGTCACAGGATAGATTCTACTAGGCTGAAGTCACAGGAAAGAGTCTCGAATAAGGAGAAGCACTGGAACATTTCCCATATCAATTACTAATTGATGTCAGGTATTGACTGACAAGGACATTTGTACAGGTGTAGCAATGATGTACATGTGTACAAGTTTGTCCTGAATAGTAGCCACTGTTCAGTAACTGTACATGTATGAATAGGTGAGAATGACAGGGTCTGTCTATCATTGGAGTAACACCTTCTACTTTTATACATGTAACTCTATAGATTTTAACATATGAATTACTGAAAGTGAGAAATAGAATTATTTTCTGTGTGGTTGCATATGAACAAACAGTTATTTTAAAATAGTGTTGTCGCTAGGGATAGTACAAATGTAAGTGGTGAGGTCTCCTTGGATTCCAGGTATTTTATCATGGTTCCCCACCAAAGTTACATGTATGGTAGAAGGGACACACATACATGTCAATCTGATTAAAATCCGATGTATTGCACACTTCACGATTTCTTTTTGGCTGTTACATTTACTGTCGTTTGTTCTTTTGTGAGCGCCCATTACATACATACATCTGACACAATACCATTGGTTTTCCTGAGCCACACGAGATCACTGAGTGAATTCACTCAACCAATGAAAATGTGTAATACACCGAAACATACATGTACAGTACTTCAAATTTTAATCAGATTGATATACATGCACATGGTAATCTATTTATTGGGTGACCGGAACCCCCTTCCCCCTCCCCCCAGTTAACTGGGTTTCTAAGCCTTTATAGCAGAATTAAATTGCATAAGTAGGTAAATCTTCTTGAATCCCCAAGTATCATATAGAGTGATACCCAACAAAATGTTGTAGATGGTTTGCAAATTTTTCTAAACCCCCCCCCCCCCCCACTGCCCCCCACCAGCATTCCAAAAATTATGTTTGCAAAGTCACTCAAGATCTATATGCAATGTAAGTACTATAGTATGTATAGTATATGCAATCTAAGAAGAGGACATAATACATTCAGTGTATCAGTGTATAAACAAGTGGGTTTTTAAGATTGTGTCCGGTTTGTCTTTTTGTTGTGAAATGTTAAATGATAATGACATGGGTCTTTAATAGATGTATTGTAGGCAATTCAAAAGAAAATACTTGAAAAGACTCCAGACAAAGTTCTATTTGTGCTCAAAACGAGGCAAAAGATAACAAGTCTGGATAGATATCAAAAGTTATGTGAATCAGCTGTGCAAAGACAGTAAGGTCAAAACGAACAGGTAAACTAATTGCTAAGAATTTTAAAATAATGTAAAGATTTAGTGTGAAAGTGATCCCCGATTCAAAATCTATGTTTTTACTGCCGATGCTTTTAGTGCTACCCAATTTAATAAAAGGTGTATAGTCAGTAATAATGTTGTCAGTTTTCATGGTTTTATTTTGGGTTGTATTTTAAATAGTGTGTTGGAATACATGTGTAACAGTTGCAGTAGGACTCTGATCTGAGTCTTGCCAGGTTTTCAGATATGATGGATAAAAACTGAAATACAGACAATTTTTGGGTCCAAAACACCACATTATTCTGTTTTTCAAAGCCGCTTCCCCCCACCTACTATTTGATGGAGGACTTTAGAGAACCCTGGTGTGCATATACCATGAAGAAAAGATATTAATTATTTTGGTCTGTATTCATTGATAGTACACTACACTGAATTCTAAAGACATTTTGAAAACTTGCCACGTCATGTAGCTTTCACAAATTGACAATAGTTTTTCCAGTGCAAGGAAAATATTGCAGAATTGCAGACTGTGTTTTTGTACCAGAACAATATCATATGTGCATGGAGATTAATGTACTTTACAGGAATTTAAAAAAAATATGTTTCAGGTGCAAATTTCTGCTTGCACTGTGACCCACAATGTCTACAACACTTCCCACATTTTGTTTACTGACAGTTGGGAATGTGACATGCATTCATATGAGTTATGACATGTTTAACTATAGTAAACCATAGAGAATGATGACAGAGTAATATGAAATTTACATAACACAAGACAGTATTGTTATGTAAATCAACCACTGTCAATTTCAATGGATCATGGGGGGGGGGGGGGACCTACAGGGTGTGAACCCTGTGTGTACTGTCAAGATACATGTACATGTATAGCCTGTACTGTTGAGATACATCTGTTAGCTGGTTGTACCTCCTAGCCCTAGTATTCTCCTATTCTGGTTGTCATGGTTGAAGGGACTACATACTGTGGTCATGCAACCAGGCTATTGGGTAAAATTTACAATCTGTTGTTATCAGTTTTGACAACATAATCATTACAAGCAGTGAAAAGGAGGGTTAGGAGATAAGACCCCTTAACTATGTTTCTTGACAGTGCAACAACAGAACAACACACGGGTTAGGAGGTATGCCCATGCAGCTGACAATGTTTCTCAACAGTGCTGTAAATCGTAGTCGATGGGTAAATTAACGTCTTGTGGTACTTTGTGTAAGCTGAAGTCTTTTGAAGGCTTTACTCTTGATTTGTAAGAAGCAATGGAAGAAATGATATACTGGTAATATGAATAAGATGCTAACTTTGTATGTGTTAATTAGTATATACATGTATGTACAATGTACTTTCCAATCAGCGGAACTCTTCCAGGAGGTCCGCAACAGTTTGACTTCTATGGGGCAGTCCCACATTGTCACATTTGCATGTGAATTAAAATTAATTTGTAAAGACTAATTCCAAAATACATCCCAGTGATGGGGTGGAGGTGTTCAGTTGTATTCATAGTTTACTTAGGTAAAATTGACAAAGGCAAGGGCAGTGTTCACAAACATTGCTAATCCCATTTAATCATGATTAGCTGTGTATGTAACTCTTGCCTAACAGCAAAATATAGATATAAACTCTAGACTGCCGTCTATGTGGAAATTGGAAATTGATTGGCAGGAGAAACCAGCAAGGAAGTACATTGTACTTGGTGCATTTTACCATGAGTGTGCAAGTAATGTATGTAAGGGTGGAATCAGTTCATAGTGCTGCCATAAAGGTAGCGATAGGGATTTGAATTCAAGTCAGGTCTTATTTTCAGATGTAAATATTGATAACGTGTCCACTAACACCATAGTCTGATTATTACTATATTAGTGATTTCATAGGGTTCACAAATGTGCAAAGGAGAAGAGATCATGTGACATCCTTTCTTCTACAAAAGTTCATACAATGAATAATGTACTGAATCATCAAATAATAATTTCACATAATCAGAACGATAATGTGAATTTTTCCTCATATTACTGTCCTTTGTTTATTCTTAAAACACTTCATTTTGTCAAATAAAGATATTGAATGGCGTTTAGACCACATCCGTAATGTCAAAGAAATATGACTTCCTGGACTCATATATATATTTGAGACTATCCCTTAGTGTTCAGGAAATATATACATGTATACGAACCAAGGACATACATGTATTTATTCTAAATTCCTCAAGTACTCAATTTACAAGTCCTTCATTATGGCTTTTTCTAAATAATCAATTGTACATTGTATGTACAGTGCCCTAGAGAGTTTCCTTGATGACTTCATTGCTGCAAACAAAAACTACCTATGAATGATAATCGGAGAAAAAAGAACTCCGCAACATTTTGTAGTTAACTCAAGGTAAACAGTGAATGTCTCCTAAAAAAGACACAGAGTGTTGTGAAAAGGATGTGCTATCACTGCTAAGGCCAAGACTATGTCGGTCAGCTGTATTTTATGTGATGACGTTCAAAAGACTTGGGTGATAGTTCAATCCTAGCGTACAAGTTAAATATGGAGAACATGAATAGATGAATGGTTCTATTGTAGTAGTAAGAATGAATTACAGTTGTCAATGTAGTACAAGTTAGTCTGTGAAATGACATCAGTTGTGTGTGTAATAGTCAGGGTGTGGTTTATAGTTTGCCACCCTGTAATCAGGACTAGGTGTGTAATAGTCAGGGTATGGTTTACAGTTTGCCACCCTGTAATCAGGACTAGGTGTGTAATAGTCAGGGTATGGTTTACAGTTTGCCACCCTGTAATCAGGACTAGGTGTGTAATAGTCAGGGTGTGGTTTACAGTTTGCCACCCTGTAATCAGGACTAGGTGTGTAATAGTCAGGGTGTGGTTTACAGTTTGCCACCCTGTAATCAGGACGAGGTGTGTAATAGTCAGGGTGTGGTTTACAGTTTGCCACCCTGTAATCAGGACTAGGTGTGTAATAGTCAAGGTATGGTTTACAGTTTGCCACCCTGTAATCAGGACTAGGTGTGTAATAGTCAAGGTGTGGTTTACAGTTTGCCACCCTGTAATCAGGACTAGGTGTGTAATAGTCAGGGTGTGGTTTACAGTTTGCCACCCTGTAATCAGGACTAGGTGTGTAATAGTCAAGGTATGGTTTACAGTTTGCCACCCTGTAATCAGGACTAGGTGTGTTATAGTCAGGGCGTGGTTTACAGTTTGCCACCCTGTAATCAGGACTAGGTGTGTAATAGTCAGGGTATGGTTTACAGTTTGCCACCCTGTAGTCAGGACTAGGTGTGTAATAGTCAGGGTGTGGTTTACAGTTTGCCACCCTGTAATCAGGACGAGGTGTGTAATAGTCAAGGTATGGTTTACAGTTTGCCACCCTGTAATCAGGACTAGGTGTGTAATAGTCAGGGTATGCTTTACAGTTTGCCACCCTGTAATCAAGACTAGGTGTGTAATAGTCAGGGTGTGGTTTACAGTTTGCCACCCTGTAATCAGGACTAGGTGTGTAATAGTCAAGGTGTGGTTTACAGTTTGCCACCCTGTAATCAGGACTAGGTGTGTAATAGTCAAGGTGTGATTTACAGTTTGCCACCCTGTAATCAGGACTAGGTGTGTAATAGTCAGGGTGTGGTTTACAGTTTGCCACCCTGTAATCAGGACTAGGTGTGTAATAGTCGAGGTGTGGTTTACAGTTTGCCACCCTGTAATCAGGACTAGGTGTGTAATAGTCAGGGTGTGGTTTACAGTTTGCCACCCTGTAATCAGGACTAGGTGTGTAATAGTCAGGGTGTGGTTTACAGTTTGCCACCCTGTAATCAGGACTAGGTGTGTAATAGTCAGGGTATGGTTTACAGTTTGCCACCCTGTAATCAGGACTAGGTGTGTAATAGTCAAGGTGTGGTTTACAGTTTGCCACCCTGTAATCAGGACTAGGTGTGTAATAGTCAGGGTGTGGTTTACAGTTTGCCACCCTGTAATCAGGGCTAGGTCTCAATAGAGGGATTTAGGCAATGCCTTTTCTTCACTCTCCATGCACGATCAGACAAACTCCGAACTCTGATGACAAATTACTCCAAGTGGAGTGATTGATGAGTCAATAAAAGGCAATTGATGGCAAACATCCAATTTACTTTACAGGATAGGATGTTTAGAATAATTCCACTCTTGCAAGATTCCTGAATAAATAGAAATGTGTATGTGAACCTATATGTCAATACTCAGGTCTGATAAATCAACATACATATACTTGATATGAAGTAGTTTCAACCCACTGTAAGTGGTAAGTCTAGAGACATGACTGTTTGCCCTTGGCTTGTCACTGTTGTTTTGGTCAGAATACAGCCAGAACAATATTTTCAATCCCCAGTGCACATTGCTTTGTTTTGTGACCTTAGTGATAATGACCGATGGGTGGCCATGTTTCATAATATATACTGAAGTACTTTAAAGTAAGTTGAAATGTTGGTAACTAATGTTGGGGGGGGGGGGAGGGGAGGGGGGGGGGAGGGGGAGGGGTAGTATTGTGTTTGACATAGACTTGTTATTTTAATTAACCAGGCAGGTAGATACTACAGGTTTGGTATTAAGAATTATTGTTTAAAACTGTAATGAGTTCATGGAAGACTATGCAATGGTAATTATGAACTCTCAGTCAGTTTATCAAGGTATATAAGAAAACCAATAGAATCTGTGACAAAGTGTTTGTTTAGACTTCAATGTACAATGTATGTCCATTGCTTGGACTGTGGCACAGTTTGTTTACCCACAGAACTATAAATAGATGTGTGTAAGTCTGGGGTGATTGGCATCTTGTGAATACATCTGAATAATATTGCATAATGATGAATGTAGTGTCAGCTCCTGAGTAACTCGAGATATCCAAGTGTTTACTCTGTCCACTGATAGCATAGACACCTGATAAATATTATGGGATAGAGTGTCACAGTTAGTTGCGTAAAGGCCAATGATTCCATCCTATGTTTTCACTTTAGTGTTACATTATCAGTGGAGATGTATTAAGGATTTAGACAGTATAGTTTTCTCCAGGTTTAAACATAGACAATGAGAATGTTTTCTACAACCCACTACCAGACTAATGTTTTTCTCATCCAAACCTTAACCCCAATCCAAAGTGGGCCTGTACTTACACTGCTGTATGTGTATGTATATTCTAGTATTGCTGTGTAACCACAGTGTCACTAGGACTAGTAGTAGTAGTAGTAGTACACATTGAGTCAGCATAGCTTGTTCAGCAGGGGAATGACTTACACGCTGATTAAAAGCATGCAGCGTTCTGACAATCAAACGTACAATAATAATGCAAACATCAGTTGAGTGAGTGCGATATGTAGATGTTATAAGAAACCATACAAAAGTACCATTCAAAGTATCTCGTATGTTATATTGACACATGTACATGTACTGTACTAGCTATATACAAACAGTTTGTATGCTTTCTATTTGTGAACTCTCTTTAACTTTCGTGCCTGTTTACTACCATTGTTGATTCATTCTATCAGAATATTATTAATTTACTAGGTACCGTTACGAAGTTATATTTGTCGCTGTATCCTGATATGCATGTCTAAAACTTACGCCAGTGCCAGTGGGTGAATTTTTTTTTGTCTTCGTTTGGCCATGAAGATCGAGGCTTTACTCAAAATGTTGATGATGGTATAAAAAAAATATTTAATTATACAAATTTTAGGGACTGTTTCTCTCATTGACATCTTTACTTTCGTATCCCTGTACAGATGTGTGCATTGTGATTTGATGGAAGCAGGTGCCTGGATGTCATGATTTATACTCTGATGTTAACTTATGTATTCAAGCCTTCCTATGTTGATAGATTTTGTAATTACACTGAGTGCTGTAGGGTGGCATGTAATGATTTCGTAATGATAGCAGTGCCATCGTTGACAAACATTAAGACATGTGTACCTGTCAATCTGTCAATCAGTGTATTAATACAAACATATTTGTTAATATACTCATTTGTAACAAAGTCTACCTACATGTATTAACAAGTCCTGATGTAGAATTACATGGTGTATGCTACATCAATTTCACTTGATTTCCATTACTAGTGTCCACATATATAGTGGAATGTTTGTCACACCAATGCCAATCTCTGAGTTTATATAAACTTCTCAAGTGACAGAATTTACAAACAAATTAATAAGTTGCATAACATAAAACATGTTGAACTTTTGTTGTATAATGGTAAATGTTGATGTATACAAGATGTGAAATTTACCATGAAATTACAGTTGTCTTTTGGCATTGTTTAGAACAGCTGTTTACATAGTACTGATAGTAGGGGTTCCCTCAGTTATCTCATTGACCAGTTTTATAAGTGGCCATATGGATGAGGATTGGATATATATTTTGGATTTTTAATTTATGAACAAATTTTGTCATGGCTTCCAACTTAAAAAGATAATGTGAAACAATGCCAAGTCTTTGTTTTATAACTCAATGAATTGCAAAAGATTAAAAAATGCGTAAAATATTTGCTATTGTACATACAATAACAAACTTTTTCACATTTTTTGGCTTTTTTGCAGTGTATCAAGTTACAAAGACAGACTTATTCTTGGTTGTTTCACATTGATTTCTCAAGTAGAAAGCCGTGATAAAATTGTTTTATAAATTAAAAATCCGAAATAAATAATTATCAAGTAAGATACACTGGAGCTGTTACACAGTGTTTCATGCTTTCGCAATCATCGGACGACTAACGGTACAGTCAGTGATGTTCTACTATGTATGTTTTTGATAATATATATATATATATTACATACAAGTAAATGTCACATACAAGTAATTTACAGCCATCAAGTTTAATATGTGGGTATAAAGTTAACATGTGTGTTTAATTCAACAATCATTGTGTGGTTTTATTCAGGTCTGTTATCAGTCTGACTGAGATGCAGTAGAACTATATTATAAATTACAAAATACCAGTCTCTCTGTTTTGCTGCTCACATAGACAAAATTTGGATGCTCCAGAGAAAATACAGTTTTACCAATATATATCAAGTGAGCCTTTAAAATAAAATGGTCTACATTTATTCATAGAATTATGCATCAAGTGGGTCTACTAGTCAACATAGAAACTGGACACAGCTTGAATGTAATGTTATATATTTTGTAGAACAGGACAGTATGGATTCCAGGCTATACTGTAGAACAGGACAGTATGGATTCCAGACTATACTGTAGAACAGGACAGTATGGATTCCAGGCTATACTATGTAGAACAGGACAGTATGGATTCCAGGCTATACTGTAGAACAGGACAGTATGGATGCCAGGCTATACTGTAGAACAGGACAGTATGGATTCCAGGCTTTACTGTAGAACAGGACAGTGTGGATTCCAGGCTATACTGTAGAACAGGACAGTATGGATTCCAGGCTATACTGTAGAACAGGACAGTATGGATTCCAGGCTATACTGTAGAACAGGACAGTGTGGATTCCAGGCTATACTGTAGAACAGGACAGTGTGGATTCCAGGCTTTACTGTAGAACAGGACAGCATGGATTCCAGGCTATACTGTAGAACAGGACAGCATGGATTCCAGGCTATACTGTAGAACAGGATAGTATGGATTCCAGGCTATACTGTAGAACAGGACAGTGTGGATTCCAGGCTTTACTGTAGAACAGGACAGCATGGATTCCAGGCTATACTGTAGAACAGGACAGTATGGATTCCAGGCTATACTGTAGAACAGGACAGTATGGATTCCAGGCTATACTGTAGAACAGGACACACAGAGGTACACTACCCTAGTACACAGATGTACCGGTACAGTAGAAGCCTACCCTAGTACACACAGAGGTACATATACATATATGGTGTGTAGCAGCCTACTCTGGTACACAGTGGTATACATATGGTGTGTAGAAGCCTGCTCTAGTACACAGTGGTATATGCAATATGTGTATGGTGACCCCTAGTAAAAATGCTGACTCAGAGTACATTGTGTGATAGCCTTGTAATTAAATACATTCCTATTTGACAATCTCTTGCAATGTATGTGATCCATTATCCATGCCCTGGGAATGAACCATCCATTTATAATATTCTTTGAAATTACTAATCCACATATATTATGAAATGGCCAGGAATGGAGAGTTTTTGGTTGAATTATTTACCCTATTAACTGTACAGGGGTATACATGTATTCCATTTATTTTTCAATATACAGTGCATTAGCTTGGAAAGCAAGATTACAGATTGCACTATTTGCATATATCAAGACATCATTTGACCTTGAAATGATATGTTTTATGTGGAGAAGTTTTCCACCGGGAGTGATTATGTCTAGAAAATTTATGTCACTTGAACTTTCCTGCACTCTAGGTGATATAGCTTGTATGTGAAATAATCCCATTGCAATTGAAATTCAAAGCATAGTATAAGTCACTAATTCTTGATCTCAAGGGAAATTGATATTTTTCAATATTTTTTATAATTATTGTAATAACTGTCATCTCAGTATCTTCAAATTTATAGGGTTATATTTGACTTACAGTTACAGTAGGAATTTTAGATTTTTGTCAACTAGCTAATGAAAAGAACCTCAGTCACTATGGTCAATTTTCAACTAATTTCCTCAAAACGTTGAAATGACTCGACCGCACTTCCATTATAGTAATTTCCGCAGTTTTGAAAAAGAGAGATTTACTTGGAAATCTTACCTGTACAGATTTGTATTAATGTGTAAATAGAAAATGTTGTGCAGTAACATTGTCTAGCCGAGATAAAACAACCTTTCACTTTAAATCTGTGCAAATTTAAACAATTACACAGAGAAACTGATTTCTCTGTTGGAGGCAAACTTTCATTTCAAATCATGTGTAAATTTATGTAATTTCCTTGAATTAACATGAGAAGTGACTTTGCAAATATGAGTTGTTTGTGTCTGATCTCAATTTTTGACAAAGGTCAGCCTATGCAGAATAAATAGATTTAGTAAAGCACCTTCAAGGTCTGTCTCAGGTTACCCAAAACCGGAGTAATTCTAATCTTCAAAGTAACTATACTCTAGTCTATTTATAAATAGAGATTATATGGTGTGTGTTGACTAGTATTGTTGTCAATGCTGTGTCACCATGTGTAAATATTCATGACATTTCTACAGAACAGCTGATATACTGCTTACAAAGACAAACAGCATGACTTGCAATAACTAACTGTACATTTTGTGTGCTTCCTGTCCTTGGCTTGCCACCTTAACCTTGACTGTCAGGTCAAGGTGAACAGTGATTAATGTGCTGGTGTGTGTAGATCACTTATAATTATGGGATATAAATGAAATAACAAAAAACATACACTGAACAATGAAATGTGTCTTTACTTGCATATATTGATTAATTGAAGTATTTGACAGTGAAGAAGGAGTTCTGGGGAACTTGAAAAAACCCCAGTAAATTATCGCAGTGACATTGTACTTTTAGTAATAGAAGTATCCTAGGATAAATCCTTGCACTGTCACGGCATGTAAACCATCCTTTTATAGCGCTAGCGTGTATGACCTCTGATGACCTTGATACGCATAAATTATGTGTTAATCAGCATGACTTGCAAACTGCATACAAAGGTCTAAGCTGACAAACACCTTTAACAATGGCAATACTTTATACACTGTCACCTCTTTGACATACATAAATTGTACACTCAAAATGAACAATACTGTAGAAATGACAAATAAATGATAAAATATATAGATTGATAGATATTTATAAGTGATGGTGAATTACATGGAATGGAATATGTATTCTTCAAAGGAAGCTTCATGTACAGTGCAAACAATATTCCCAAAGGAAATACATTCTTGCAAGACTCCCTACCATGCAATGAATCCCAGATCAGATTAAATAAAATATCCTTGTAAAAGATCCAATGTAAATGTAAATTTGAGTTTATTTTGTCTCATGTCTCTTGTCCTGTGAAAGAAAACTACATTTGAAAATATGTGTAAAACAACTAGTTTTACATCTGGACGTCATATTAGAAACCAAGTCCAAACCTAAGATTTTCAGATGTTTTCACCAATATGAATTCCTTAAAATAAAATATTATATGTATTGATAAGAAGTGAGATTAAATTAGATTAGATTAGATTAGATTAGATTAGATTAGATTAGGTAAAGTTAGATTATATTTATTGAGCAATAAAATACAGCAATGTATATGCATGTTTTGATAAGTCAAGTGAGCAGTGAGTAGTGACTTACATTGTACATCCAGGTCCTTGAAAAGGTCCCCATGATCATACATGTATGTATGTTGAGGTGTCATGTAAATTATTAAAATAAGTAATAATATATGACTATTATAAATATTAGTATCTAGCCAGCCAAGTGTATATAGGCTTACTTAATTTGAAGTAGTTGTGGTGCCCATGGTAAATAGATGTGGTGCCGTTTTTTGTCAGCTTTCCACTTCACTGATAGATAAATTGATTCCCCATAGACTTGTAGCTACTGATTAATTTAGCAGTCAGCAAACTACTAATAGTGAGTTCAGTTGTTAGAGAAGGATATTATCAAACCACATCAGGACTATATGCATGAGACTAGGGTTGACAATTCATATTCTCATATCTCATTAAAAAAATCACCTCTTAATTTTTTCCGTAATTGTAAAACTTCAAATGACTCAAAACTATATAATTTGATGTTTGTTATAGTTTGTAATTCTAGATTTCAAATAGTTACAAGTACTACTTTGTATAGTTCAAGGAAATCAAACAAAAATGTTACAGTATATTAACATGCAAATATTCATTCTTTTTTGTAAAATCAAAATTAAGCTCGTTCATCTGTAATCTTTACTATGAATTTTTTAGAATTTTTATTATTTGTTTTTGTCTAATTTTCAATTTAGAGACTTTGTTTGCATTGTAAATGTCACTGTATAACCTTCTTTGCCCATCTCCATATTTATCATTACAAACTGAATTTCCATGTCTTCCTGATGAAGGATTTATCTGAGTGCAAATAATGAAAAAATAATCATTTCCTTTGGGGTAAGTAAATAAATAAAGTGATCATATTTGGATTAATATCTTAGGAATGGATGGCCCTGAACTGGGTGCAATATTACAGTTCAATAAATAATGTAGATGGAATTGTATGACGGATTTGGGAGGCTCAGGGTAGTTGCATTTCTTACATTCAGATTATATACCACAACCATGTCAGAAATGAATAAAATAAAAAAAATGAAAGGGTGGGTGGGAGGAAGGTAGCCTGTCTACATTGTGATCTGTGATTTTGCATTGCTTCTCACTAACGGGTTGTAATACTACCAGTATCAACCTGGTAACTAATAGTCACACCTAATTGTTGTTAATAGCCTGCCTGGTAATAATTTACATAAATATTAGTCTGTATGTAAATTATATTGGTGTTAACTCCTGTGTTCATGTGAAAAATGAGTGTACATTTACATAATGACTTAATTTGAATAATCAAAGAGTCTGATGTATATGTAGCGTTACCATTCCCCTTTGTGACGAATCAGTTTGAGCACATATTTCAAATCACAGTATGGGCTCAAACTGATAGTATTATAAGTGGTGAATAGAAAATAACAACTTATAAATCTTGCCTGGAAGTATCAAATACACTCATGTACATGTAGTGTTTGTGAGAGCATGGATTTTACTGATGCTGTGTACCATCAGATACAAATTTGTAGCAAGTTTTAGTACAACAGCCATACCCATAGGGTACAACAGCCATACAAGTTTTAGTACAACAGCCATACCCATAGGGTATAACAGCCATACAAGTTTTAGTACAACAGCCATACCTGTAGGGTACAACAGCCATACAAGTTTTAGTACAACAGCCATACCTGTAGGGTACAACAGCCATACAAGTTTTAGTACAACAGCCATACCTGTAGGGTACAACAGCCATACAAGTTTTAGTACAACAGCCATACCTGTAGGGTACAACAGCCATACCTGTAGGGTACAACAGCCATACAAGTTTTAGTACAACAGCCATACCTGTAGGGTACAACAGCCATACAAGTTTTAGTACAACAGCCATACCTGTAGGGTACAACAGCCATACCCATAGGGTACAACAGCCATACAAGTTTTAGTACAACAGCCATACCCATAGGGTATATTTTGTACAACATGCTGAGATAGGCCGATTCATGTGACTTCACTCGAGATAAACATAATTTCATTCACAACCTGTAGTTATTGAAGTGTTGTTTACAATACTTTTCTTGATTTTTACAAGGAACTGAACCTTTTGGTCAGAAAATAATGTTGCTTCATGGGACGTCGGTGAACATGCTTGCACTCCAGAACATATGGTTCGTCATCACATCATTACTCGTGAATATTTATTACTAATCTGAAATAACCATCCATCCATCGTAAGAAACCAGAGTTCGTTATTTTGCAGTGTCGTGGAAGAAATAACAGCTCTGGTTTGCGAGAATGAAGTAAAAGAAAAGAATGAGCAATTAATGACTTGCAATTCAGTATAGAACTACTTTTTGTTGAATCAGAAAGTCAAACAGTTCCAGGGAATTTGTATTAAAGGATGTGAACAACCAGGCTAGAGTGACTTCCATCTAATAACAATATGATAGGATATGAGTAAATGCTGTGTTATGCTTTGGAAATGACAAGTTTGTGGAAAAAGCGTAAATGGGGTTTGACTTTCCCAAAAATGAACATTTGAGTGGTACATGTACATTTACTGTGATTAATGAGTGTTTGATATATAACGTGTGTAATCACGATTCTAGTTTGTAAGAGATGTAGTTAAAATGTTTTGAATACAAATTAATGATATACATGAATAGGTATTTTCCTTGAAGTACAGCAGTGACTCATCAAAATTGTAGGCCTATACAAAGGTCATTGAATGAATGCTATGTAATCATTATTATACAGCTATATACAACATGTATGTCGTATGTAGATTGTACTAGTATTCTATTACAAAGCTGTACATGTACACGTGTGTCAAGTCATACCGGTCCCAAGTCATACCGGTCCCAAGTCATACCAGTCCCAAGTTATACCGATCCCAAGTCATACTGGTCCCCAGACCATTGTCATTCTGGACTACAGTGTACTGCCTTTCAGTCAGGTAATTGTGTGTTTCATAACTTATTTCAGGTAGTGTTGCTCCTAAGGCTTGTTGAAGTTGTTCTTCTGTCAGTGTCAGACTGATAGTGCAGTACAGTACATATGTATATTCATCAACCTTCATTAGTATAGAATCTCTACTGCAAAGTTTTTAGGTTTCAAAATTACCACCCCAATGTCTTTCAGTTCGGAAAGTTGCCAAGTTAGGTCTTTATTTGCTGTATTAAGTAGCTTTATCAAAACAGTTTGGCGCACATAATTGTATGTTAATTCTATGGAACTACTCATAAAAAGCCAAAAAAATTATAGGGCTAGCCTTGGAAAGTAGTTCTCTTTAAGTTTTTGGTAGAATGTAACCCTGACAATAAAATAGCTTTTGTGTGAAGGAGTGTACTAAATTCCACCGTCTTAGTGAGTATTACGTAGAATTGAAGAATATGAGACTCATTCAACTACTCACTCTAGGGATATATACCGATACAGTTCAAATCATGGAATTATTGTGACTTATTAATATTATATTTCTGTATATTGATTCTATCACTACCAGTTTTACATGTCATGTTGGCATGGAAACTAAATTGCCTTTGTAAATGTTATGATTCTGAAAACAAACTTTTGAGAACAATATTGAAATACTTTTTCTAATAACAGTCCAAGGAAAATACAGATTTATTATATTATTTATTTTATTCTACATTTTCACTTGTTGTCATTCTTCTTTGAATTTTTTTTTACCAAGAAATTTATTATTTTGGATTTGCAGATAATGCAAGTCATTGCTTCATGTTTATATCAGGTAGTTTTGATGGAAGGTTTTGCATGAGATGACATCACTTTCTAAGTTAACATTATATTTGTTTGTATATACTCTCTTTGTATGCATTGAATCTCCATACCTAATTGAGACAAGTAAGTGAACCTTGAAAATTAAAAACCTTGACTTACATAAACATGACCATATGTGTGAGTAAAAATGTTGTGTTGAGAAAGTTTTAGACTATGTCTTGTTATGATTGCTGTATTGTGTACCAATGACTCTATCCTTGAATTCAGCCTTTACAAAGGATATTATCAAGTGAATGGTTATTATTGTACTTTGGATGTGTTCCAGGGATAGCAATGACTTGGCAGTTTTGTAATACCAGTGTAACTACATGTGTCATGTCCTGTACGGTGATACTGTGGATTGTCACACTGTCACTATTTTATGAGTTGTACAGGTACCCTAGATACAGTGACATGTCATACCGTCACTATTTTACGTGTATGAGTTGTACAGGTATTATGGAGATGTCACACTTTCAAAACTGTGTTAATTATACATGCTGACTTTAACACCCTATAGGTAAAATGATTTGCCATATTGTCACAATGGAATTGTGTTAGTTATACAAGTACTAAGTGGACAAACTATGTAGATGGAAGAGTCAATGTCAAAATTGTGTTAGTTCTACAGGTACTAAGTAAGTGGATGTAGTTTGAATCATGATGTCAAAATAGTGTTAGTTATACAGGTACTAACAGAACACAGGATGTGTAGGGGGGATGAGTTTCATGATGTCAAAATAGTGTTAGTTATACAGGTACATGTACTAACAGAACACAGGATGTGTAGGGTGATGAGTTTCATTATGTCAAAATAGTGTTAGTTATACAGGTACTAACTGGGTACAATATGAGTCACTCACAAAAGTGTTAGTTATTGAAACTGAACAGGTGTAGCACCATAAAGTCAAAGTAGTGTGAGTTTTGTCCAAATATTTTATTGTCTCTCTGTGTTTATCATTTACAATGTAGTCGTACACCTGTTGATCAGATCAATACTTTCCTTTGATGACATTTATTCAAAGTATGTATGAATAAAGTATATGTTAAAACAACTACAACCATGTAGGTTTTGATTTTTGATCTAATGTCTGTGGGAGCTCAGCTCAGTTTTCACTTTTGCTTTGAGTGACCTTTGACACTGTGTTATATACATATAGTTTATTGTAATCAAAGTCGAAGTAGATAAACACTTATTTGTGGCTGAACTCTTAAGATTGGGATTACAGTTACTGTATTGGCCGTAAATGTGTATTTTTAAGCAATGTATATATGTATTGAACAATTTTAGTTTGACAGTTGTATACTTTGTGGTCAGAAGATTAATTTTCTTGAGAGTGAATAAGGTTGTTGGGTTATATATAAATCATGTACCTGTGAATTGTATAAACACATTCCCCATGGTGCCCAGAGCTAAATTTAGAAAGGACCAGTTAAAATGGACTGCAAAATACATAGTCATTGTCCTGATAACTTATATGTGTGTAGAAGGAGATTATGAAAACACCTCCTCTCATAAAATGTTTCTCAGTTTAAACATGTAAGTGCATAGTTACTGATTATGTAGATTGTAAATATGAAATTGATTGGTATTCATACCTTTCATGTTTACCTACTAATTGTATATAGATTAAGAGTGAAACAGAAAAAAAAGTTAGTGGATTTTTTGACTTTTAGCCAATCAAACTCTTGGTTTGAACCTGAGAGATGAACTTACCATTATATAATTCTATTATTACTTGATATTAATTTTATTATTATTATTATGATTTTAAGAATTAGTTATATATTTGTCAGTTTTAATTTTTTTCTTGTATTTCCGTACTTCACTCTAGGTCATATAGTCTCTGTGTGTTTATATTTTGTATTTCATGTGTCTTTATCAAATGTGAGTGTTCTTTAATTCTGGAGATCTTTTACAGTTACATTCAATTCAAATTTCTAGAAAAGTATGCTTAGCTGAGATGCAAAACTAGTCAAAGTTTCAAGTTATTTTTGTACAACACAAATAATAACCTTATGGCCTATAAGAAAGCCACACTCACAGTTAAAACAAAGCAAAATTCTTGAATGGCCGTCATGAATGATGAAGTGTACAATGTAGATTAGGGTGATAAAAGATTAGACATTCATTGTGTGACCTTTCCTGTATTCAAGGTTTTCAAATTAGGTAAGTCCAATACAACAATGCAGTGTTCTTGTGTAATGTGGTTGTTTTACATTTATTTAACTGAACTGCATTTTTCTTACTTAACAGATGCCCTGAAGTTCATATCAATGGGGCAGTTTGAAGTATCAAGAAATGGCTATCTTGTACTACTACAGTGTTTTTTAGGAAGAGTTCATCAAAATTCGTGTTGTGATCATTTGAGTTGATATCCATGGAAAAGTTAAATTAAGTATGGCAGAGACTAACTTATTACAACCCAAGTCGTATAATGGTACCAAATACAAGTATGAGTCGACAAAAGATGGTGCTTTTATTTTCAAAGTCGAGCAGCATCATGATGAAGCGTTCCAGGTAATGAACGAACTACGATATAATCGTCATCTATGTGATGTAACTATACAGGTTGATTCCAAGGAATTCTATGCACACAAGGTAGTTTTGGCATCTTCCAGTCCCTATTTCAAAGCTATGTTTACCAGTGGATACAGTGAATGCGCCAAGGATGTTGTCGAACTCAAAGAAACGCATCCGTGTGTGTTCGCTAGATTGATCGATTTCGCATATACCTCCACTATACTAATTAATGAATGGAATGTATTGAAGTTACTGACAACTGCAATCATGTTCCAAATGAACCATGTTGTGAATGCATGTTGTCAATTTCTAGAACAGCAGCTTGATCCAAGCAATTGTATTGGAATTGCCGAGTTTGCAAAGGAATATTCACTGACTGAACTTCAGGAGGAAGCTATGGGTTACATATGTAAGAATTTCTGTGAAGTGTCCAAGTCAGAAGAATTCATGAACTTGAACTTGTATCAGCTAGTCATGCTTGTCAGTCGCGACTGTCTTGACGTGACTTGTGAATCAGAAGTCTACAATGCATGCATAGAGTGGATCCGTTTTGATGAGAAGACACGAAGAGCATGCTTTGATAAACTTCTAGGTCGGGGCATACGATGTAGTCAACTTACACCATGCTTTCTGAAGAAGCAACTACAACACTGTGATATAGTGAATTGTGAACCCAAATGTAAAGATTACTTAGTGAAAATATTCCAAGACCTCACACTACATAAGAAATCCTGTGAAAAAAGCAGGAAACCTCCTTCCCATTGTGTGATATACTCATCCGGTGGTTATTTACGCCATTCCCTCAGTGCTATGGAATGTTACTATCCGGAATCCAACTCATGGGTAAGACTAGCTGATCTTCCGGAACCAAGGAGCGGACTGAGTGCAGTGACAATCCATGGTACTTTTTACGCAATTGGTGGACGTAATAATTCACCCGATGGCAACATGGATTGTAATAGTGTAGAAGCGTATGATCCTGTTACCAATACCTGGAAGAGTCTTCAACCGATGAATTTTCGTAGAAATCGTGTTGGTGTTGGTATTATTGATGGATTATTGTATGCTGTTGGAGGATCCCAGGGATGCCAGCATCATAACTCAGTTGAAAGGTATACTAGTATGTTGTTGTGTCTTTGCTCCCAGAATGAATGTGTGTGTGTGTGTGTGTGTGTGTGTGTGTGTGTGTGTGTGTGTGTGTGTGTGTGTGTGTGTGTGTGTGTGTGTGTGTGTGTGTGTGTGTGTGTGTGTGTGTGTTGCCACCTGAGACTATTTTCAGGTAGATGTTTTTTTGCCTTCTGAAACTGACAAACTGAGACTGGTCTCAGACGACAATTTTTTGCCTTCTGAAACTGACAAACTGAGACTGGTCTCAGACGACAATTTTTTGCCTTCTGAAACTGACAAACTGAGACTGGTCTCAGATGGCGATTTTTTGCAAACTGAGACTCAGTTTATGGTCTCAGTTTAACGTTTTAGCACTTTTAGGTACCCTTTCATACCACTGTATACCAAATATAGGACAGTGTAAATGGCGTGATATCTATACAATGGATTGAAATCAAACAAGTTTATAGGGACGGTTCTTAATACTTTGTGATGTTTATAACAGAGCTAAAGTTAAAAGGCATTCTTTGTTCAGCCTCCTGAAAATACAGTGTTTGACTTGAAAAAAAATAGAAAACTGGATGGTCTCAACAAAACTCGTTAGTTTGTTAACACTCTGATTAGCTTTCATTCTCATAGGACATGTAATGTTGATATTTCAGTGTAAAAATTAGGTTTGTAGTACAAGCTAGTGTTGGTACAACAGTTGTGAATAGTTGGCACAAGTAGATTAGGATACCTGGACTTGACAGTCAGTATTATTATTAACTTTGAGTTGGAATTAAAGAGAGACACATCCAAGGATATCAAAACTATCCAAAGTTTCAGTCTTTATGAATTTCACTTTCAACAACAACCTTGACACATACATTCAAACATTTTGTGTGGAGCATGACCATCATTAGCACCATTGAATAGTACTTTGGTTCTGGAGTCTGGCGAGTTATAAATTATATTGATTGATTGATTGATTGATTGAAGTGTAAAAGTGTACATATCTGAGTCATAGTTCAACACATGTGAATTATTTTTTCTCTTCTAGATATGACCCGAATCAGGACAAATGGAGCCAGGTAGCATCAATGCATGCCAGACGTATAGGGGTTGGATGTGCTGTTGTTAACCGTTTATTGTATGCCGTCGGTGGATATGATGGTACAAATAGGTTACGATGTGTGGAATGTTACTACCCAGAAAAAGATGAATGGAAGTGTGTGGCATCTATGAATACGGCAAGAAGTGGGGCAGGTGAGTTATATAATAAGATTCTGGTCCAGCAACCAGTGTGTTCGTCGAGGTCTTGGGTAAACTGTCCTGGAAATTGATGGTTCAATTTATTTTGTGCCATTAAAAAGAACAAAACGAAATGAATAGAGAAAAGGCGTGTTTGACATACCGGTATTAGATGAGGGCTTTATGGTAGATTGAGAAGGATTCCAGTCAATGAGAAATATTGGGTGTGTTGTCAGAACAGGAACTAGGTCAGTTTTAGTGTAACAAAATTTAGCAAGGTCACCTACTTTATATGGTGTATTTCAGATTTTAACATGTGTGTCACTGTCAGCTGGAATCTAACCCTATACTTACAGATGCCTTCAACTATAGACATGAATTTTATAATAAATTAAGAACAGAAGTTAACTTTTAAATACTGAGGAAACTGTGACTGACATCAACTTCAGGATATTCACACATAGATGTAGCTGCAACTGTAATGCTGTTTTGTCAGATATAATGACTTACTTGTACTATTGTACACCTTAAAGTGTATTTGTGTAGCTGTACTCATAATGTGGTCAAATTAAATCCTATCAAGTTGATTTTTGAGTCCGCACCCAAAAATCAGAATCTGAATGTGATAGCAATTTGACCCTGTTACTGTACAACATGTGTACTCCTGGATCAACCTCTAAGTAACAAGTAAAATGTCTAATTATTGGTATTTTAACAATTATCAGTGAATACATTGTTGGTTGTCTAATATAACAAATAATGCCCCAGTTAAAGCTAGTACAGAGAGATCAAATATGGCAAACTTAAGATGTGTATTGTTAAAAATCTACATTGATTTGTGTAATACAAACTGATAGAAGCTAACAGAACTAACCAGGAATCAATTTCAAACATAAAAAAAAATCAACTTGAAAGATAGAAACCAATATCCAGTGTGATGTTTTCACTGTCCTATATTTATTTCTGACCAGTTTGACAAACATCTGCATATTGAATCCATGGTAATAATAATTAAGTGATTTATTGCTATTTAATTTATGTAACTACACTGAATGTCCTCTGTCATGGACCTTGTTGTATAGGGGAATCAGCTTACATTCACAATATACGATATCATTATGTCCACTGGCAATCAGTTCTGCCACACTATTCAAATATTCTTGTACTAAAATAGTGTGTAACCAATATGAAATAATGTCTGAATATTGTGAATGAATATTCTGTGATATTTTTAATGCTTATCAATGTTGACTGTTTATATATTATGTTTGGTACCATAGGAGTGACCAGTGTGGACAACCATGTGTATGCTATTGGTGGGTATGATGGTACCAGTCAGTTGAGTAGTGTAGAACGCTATGATATAGAGACAGATACATGGACCTATGTAGCCAGTATGAACTCACGACGGAGTGCCCTCAGTGTAGCAGTACTTGATGGCAAACTGTATGCATTAGGTGAGTTGAATGTATCTTGTAAATAAAGACTGTGTGTGTGGTGGTGGTGGTGGGGGTACTTGGATATATATTTTAGACAGACAGGTTCTAAACATCGACCCATTTCCAATTCTGTTTTTTGGCAAAATAATATTTTGGCTGTTTGAGGCACTATTGCTCTGGTAGCATGACCATATTAGTGCCGTCTGTTACGTGTAGACAAGATGCTGGACATCACAGACGTATGGTAGACACTCAGCAATGCATTAAGAATAACCAAGTACCATGATGACAGAAATCCTCACGTGGTTTCACACCTCACCAGGCTTTTTCAAGAAATATTAATGATTGATTTATGACTCTCTTGTATTATTTAATTTTTAAGGTGGTTATGATGGTTCTGACTTCCTAGCCAGTGTTGAAATGTACAATGCCGAAGCCAATTCTTGGACTGTGGTTACTCAAATGAGTACAGGGCGCAGTGGTGCAGGGGTGGCAGTAGGAATGGAGCCTTGTCTTAACAGGTGACACAGAAGATCTAAGACCCCCTCTCCTGGAAGATCATCGAGACCGAGACAAAGACATTCAATGGCCTTCTAGAAGTGATGGGTCTTATTGACGACCTGCAGTGATAGATTGTACTCAACTAGCATTTACGTTAAAACGAGACGGAGACAACTATTGCTGGAGAAGTGGAAATTTTGACACTGAGGACATTAGGATATGAATTTACATTGTACCATCTCGATACTGCAATTTTGTTACAACCCCAGACTTGCTTTTTTTCCCATTTGTATCTGTGTGTTCACAAACAAAATCACTCCCAACTTTTGCAAAAGTTGAAACAAATCCATCTTGTTTTCAACAATATTTACCTAGCCTGTATACCGTATGAGTTTGGCAGCCATTTTGAATTGAGTTACAAGTGTGAAAATGTATGATTAATTTGTCCTCAATTCTAAAAATTGGCTTGACAACACATGGGTGTTTTTGGGATTTGCAAGGGGAAAAATTCTCTTGTGCAAGGTACCAGCAAATATTCTTGGTCTTTTATGTTCACACACACACACACACACACACACACACACACACACACACACACACACACACACACACACACACACACACATTAGCACCATTGAATAGTTTTCAGTATATCTCCTTAATTGGTAGCAAACCACTCAATACACAAGCAGAGAATGATAACAGCCTGTTGTTATTTTATTATATTTTATCCCCCAAAACAAGAATTGAAGAATTTTTTTTTATAATTTTCATTTTCCAAATTTTTTAAAAACAATATCACAAAAATCTTGAACCTAAAATGGTCAAGGTCAGCAGAATTGATTCATTGCTGTATCACCACTCACATACTATGTATTGTGATTTTTGTAGAAGAAATGCTGAGTGGGGAGAGGTGGTGGGGGTAGGGGGGGTGGGGGTGGGGGGAGTGTTCAGTATGTAAATTTTGATATATAAGTTGTTATCAACTGAACTCCAGCAATGTACAAGCATTACTAGAATAGAAATATTTAAGTTACATTTTAAGACAAATAATTTTCAACTCAAATATTGTCTTTCATAACAGTACTGTACATTCTGTACAAGTAGGAGGAATGAACTCAACAAACTATTGTGTAATCACTGACCTGATAAGTATAGGGGTCACAGGTCAGAGGTCACTGAAGACAGTATGCTCTCTAATTGTACAATAGGCTATCAGTTGAATAATACATCACCTCATCCATTGTGCCATTGAGGATTTACGTATTGAACACACACACTCCCCTGAGGCTTATCTGTCTCTCATATATTAAATGCTCCAGGGGGATTTTAAAAGGGAAACTTAGATGTGATTATTTATAGGGGGAATAAATAAAATACTTGACTGGTAGAGCTGTTAAATTAACATGCATGGGACAATACAATGTCCATGTTTCCTCACAATGTCTGAATATCCACTTTAACACATTAGTGTTATCATATCAGTGTAGCCATACATCAGATTATTCTTAGGTTCTGGGTAAACTTTTTCTATAGCTATGCCAGACAACTACATTTCATGTCTAAATTGGAATTCTAGTTCAATGACTAATGCAATATTATCATTTTCACTCTTCTAAGATATTCCTTCAATAATTTCATTGTGAAAAGTAAGCCTGGGATGTTAGCAAAACCAAATCAAAGAGACTAATATCAGGAATCTACAACTGTATATGAATCTAGTGAGTGAAATAATAACCTGTGTTGTTCTAATTCTAAGTCTTATCGGATTGTTTGTTATGTGTTCTTGTCCTGTTTTAGTGTATGCTGAAAATACCATGATTCCATATTGACCCTATTGTGTATACTAGTATGTGTAATTGTTAAGTACAATGTAAGTGTATTTACAGCAGTTTGAATAGTGCATCAACATGAAGTGACCATTAGACATAGCCAGTGTTTTCAGTCATGTATTGTCTAGCTATCTAAGAGGTAGACAGTAACTTATAGTGTCTATAAGGGGTAGACAGTAACATAGTGTCTATAGGGGTAGAGTGTCTATAAGGGTTAGACAGTAACATAGTGTCTATAGGGGTAGACAGTAACATAGTGTCTATAAGGGGTAGACAGTAACTTACAGTGTCTATAGGGGTAGACAGTAACTTATAGTGTCTATAGTCTATAGGGATAACTTATAGTGTTTTAGCTATATAAGAATTTGACAAACTTGTCTTGGTACGAGATCTATAAGGAATAGACTGTCATAGACTTACATGTATAGTGTCTAACTACAGAAACTGATTATGGTATAAAAATATAACCACCAAGCATATATCAATGTTTTGTATAGTGTGTTTATCTAACCTTTATCCCTAAATTCATGAAGATGAAATTATTAGTAAAACTCTAAGATTGCAGATATGTCGACTCTACATCTACTGATAGTCATTGTATTTACATATACAATGTATTGTTTTATCACATGCACACACAGCATGCACTGTGCCTCCTTTACATACGTATTCAAGAATACACAGGTATACAGACATGCACATACATACATACATACACACGTACGTTGCATGTCATTGTCAATTAGAAATTATAAACACATTAGTAATAAGGTATAGATAATGCTTAATTTTAGATCTTGGAGAAGTTATTTGTACTAGTCTAGTAAAAATGGCTTCAAGGAAATGGTATTCATGTTCAGGGCTATGCCAGTCTAGGGATACTAACTAATAATATACATGTTAAGGGCCATGATAGCACATCTCCCATGATAGTGGCTAAGCATCACTGGTAAACAAAGAAATGGACAAGCTATTTAGTTCTTTAACTATCAGAATGTGACATGTATATTGTGTGTCTTGGCCAGTGCATGTAAACAAATAGAAGTAGTAATGGTATATACCTGGTTCTATAACATTTCAAGAAAATCTCTGAAATATATGTGAAATGGAAATAGTAGTAATAACAGTAGAAAATTAGAAAATTAATCTAACAGTTGTGTACCATGACAGGAAGGGGATGTTGGTAAGAGTGGTGTGTGTGTGTGTGTGGGGGGGGGACTAGTTAGCCCCCAGTGGGCACTAGCTGGAGGGAGCTTACATGGTGGATTCCATCCATCTGTGCGTGTGTGCATGTGTTTGTTCGTATAGCAAAATGGTGGCCATGTTTGTGATTAACAAGCACATTTTGCCTGTTACCACTAAAAGTTTGATACATATTGACACCATTCAGGTGTCTACCCTCACATTATCAATAATGAGCTTTCTGATGAGACCATGACCTTGACATATATTTTCAAGGTTAAATGAGCAAAATTTAACCTTGAATCTAGCGACACTGTTAAAGGTCATGAAATTAAGTGACATGTATATGCCTCACATAGTCAAACCCAAGTCATAATCAAAATATTATCATTTGGAATATTTTATTTAAAAAGATATGAAGGTGAATGAACGAACGCATGCACACATGGATGGAATCCACCATGTAAGCTATGAAGGTGAATGAACGAACTCATGCACACATGGATGGAATCCACCATGTAAGCTATGAAGGTGAATGAACGAACGCATGCACACATGGATGGAATCCACCATGTAAGCTATGAAGGTGAATGAACGAACACATGCACACATGGATGGAATCCACCATGTAAGCTATGAAGGTGAATGAACGAACACATGCACACATGGATGGAATCCACCATGTAAGCTATGAAGGTGAACGAACGAACGCATGCACACATGGATGGAATCCACCATGTAAGCTATGAAGGTGAATGAACGAACACATGCACACATGGATGGAATCCACCATGTAAGCTATGAAGGTGAATGAACGAACGCATGCACACATGGATGGAATCCACCATGTAAGCTATGAAGGTGAATGAACGAACACATGCACACATGGATGGAATCCACCATGTAAGCTATGAAGGTGAATGAACGAACACATGCACACATGGATGGAATCCACCATGTAAGCTATGAAGGTGAACGAACGAACGCATGCACACATGGATGGAATCCACCATGTAAGCTATGAAGGTGAATGAACGAACACATGCACACATGGATGGAATCCACCATGTAAGCTATGAAGGTGAATGAACGAACTCATGCACACATGGATGGAATCCACCATGTAAGCTATGAAGGTGAATGAACGAACGCATGCACACATGGATGGAATCCACCATGTAAGCTATGAAGGTGAATGAACGAACACATGCACACATGGATGGAATCCACCATGTAAGCTATGAAGGTGAATGAACGAACACATGCACACATGGATGGAATCCACCATGTAAGCTATGAAGGTGAATGAACGAACTCATGCACACATGGATGGAATCCACCATGTAAGCTATGAAGGTGAATGAACGAACGCATGCACACATGGATGGAATCCACCATGTAAGCTATGAAGGTGAATGAACGAACGCATGCACACATGGATGGAATCCACCATGTAAGCTCAAGAAGTTGAATACACAAAGACTCAATTTAAATGTCTATACCCAAAGGTCAGCTGTCTTAAGTTTTTATACCTTGAACTTTGACTTTGACCTCCATGTTCAAGGTCAAATAGCAAATTGGTTCATAAATAATATATAAAGCTTTGTATCTAGCGATACTGTTCAGATTTGCAGAATAACTTCACCGTAAAACACACCAGTTTGGGTTTATGTCTTCAATTAAAGGCTTGTTTTTGAATCGTAATCAGTGAGACCAACTTTTTACATATATAATGTCGACATTTACATAATTTCTCTTGCCAGTGTGGTTTTGTCTTTGTGTGTTTAGAATGGAGTATTAAGAAGTGGAGATATTGTGGACCTTAACAAGTTGACAGTTCAATAACAAAACAATACAATATGAACATCAAATGTCAAGTTGTCATGACATTTTGATATTAACAATCAGTATTGCTTTATGTTTATCCATAAGCTATATTTCCCATGATGCACCATTCAATATGGTGGATTTGCAAATTCACTATTAATGTCAAAAATGCAAATACAGCTGGTATCTGGTCTCATTATTTTGACTACTTACCTAGGTACTGACCATGTTGTTCCTTGTGACTCTGTGTTTGAAAAGACACACCACACAAATAGGTTTGATTTGGTTGTAGATGCATTTATGTGTTCCTATTTTCATGATTTTATGAATGGCAATTATGTCCAAGATTGCAAATAGTTGAATTTTCAAGCTATCGTCATTGACTTAGACAATCAGCAATATACTTTAATCCTACAAAGCTTTAACATTGTTTGTGATCATTAATTAACTTTTGTAGAATATTTAGACTACCGTAGATTCTGAGTTGACTGCCATGGTGTGTATAAATGAAGTCTTTGATCAGTTTGATGTACTCTGTGTATATATCAGGTTTACATACTCATCAAATGAATAGGGTGTGGGTGAGGGTGGGGGTGGGCGCTACTTTTGTGTGAGTATTACTGTTAATGAAGGTATGTTATATTTCTGTATTTATCAAGAAAGTACATGGTACAATGACTTCAAGTAAAATACTTGGTTGGACATGTTGTTAACTTATTGAGTGGATCCAGATGTAAGGCAGACTGTCTTAGTTCCAATTCAGACCATAAATATTTGTCCCTCCATGCAGAATTTTACTTCATTTTTATGCATTATCAAATAAAAAGATGGGCAATATAAGTGATTCAGTTTTGCTGCATCTGTCCATGTTTTCCCTTGTCTATCTGCTCTAGTAGGTTAGATATATAGCTAGTCAAATGATTTCACTTTAAAATGACAACAGATAAGGGTAGACTATTTTAACAGTAACTTTTTTTTTTTTTTTACAGTAAATGTACCGCTACACTGTAAGATATATTGTGTTGTTCAGCAAATCAGGCTTACTTATGTCTGATTATAGGGGTTGTCTTGTCTTACAGGCTATTGCCCTCAATCAAAATTTTGAAACATCAGCTGACAGGTTGACTAGATGAGAGAGTAATAACTCCATTCAGACTGATTATTTGCCAGATGAAGCTTATTTTATCAGGTGTAACCTACACTATAGTTAAGGTGTATCATGATGTCAAGGCATGTAATGCGCCCTCTGTAGACAAAGCTGTGTTACCATGGAAATGTATCAGTGTTAACCATATCTGTCAAACATTTTGAAAATACCACATATATTAACAAGTTTCATTAATACGTATAGCCTTGAGTTAATTATTTTATATATCATTTTATTCTGGAATAGCAAGACATTTGCTAGTAGAGATGAGAACTATCTTTGCAGCGTATTTACTTCAGACAGAACTGTGGTGCTATTGATATTAACCCACGTGTTGAGCACTATGTGTTACTGTCCTGTTTCTACAGTATGGTATTTGGAATGACTTTTTCTTGTGATTTCATGAATGACTTGCACATGACAAAGAAACCAGTGTTGTGCATGCACACCTTTGGTGTATTATCAATAATAAAATGGTGACTTTCAGTGCTTTAAGACGTGTTGTCGAATCTATTATATCAATATCATATGTTGATGACCTTGTGAATGTAATTATTATTGTAATAAGGTCATAAAATATTTCAGGGCATAGTCAGTATGCTTTAGTTTGAATTTCATCTGCAGTTTTTTTTTTTTGAGATTGATTTAAACAAGAGATGTAATATAACAGTAACAGAGTTAATTAATTGAATTTAATAAAAGAATTCAAAATAATTGATGTGTTTTGTACACTTGGTTATTGAGTATAGATTATTGGATGAATGGATGAATGGTTGGTTGGACAGGTTTGGTTAGATGACTGGTTGGTTGGACAGGTTTGGTTGGATGAATGGTTGGTTGGACAGGTTTGGTTAGATGACTGGTTGGTTGGACAGGTTTGGTTGGATAAATGGCTGGTCGGACAGGTTTGGTAGGAAGAATGGTTGGTCGGACAGGTTTGGTTGGACGAATGGTTGGTCGGACAGGTTTGGTTGGATGAATGGTTAGTCGGACAAGTTTGTTAGATGAATGAATGGTTGGTTGGATAGGGATACTTGGTTTGACGGCTGGTCTAATGAATAAATAGTTGTTTATTTGGTTGGTTATTTGGTTGGATAAAGGTCAATCTAGTGAATGGTTGGATAAAGGTCAATCTAGTGAATGGTTGGTTGGATAAAGGTCAGTCTAGTCAATGGTTGGTTGGATAAAGGTCAATCTAGTCAATGGTTGGATAAATGTCAATCTAGTCAATGGTTGGTTGGATAAAGGTCAATCTAGTGAATGGTTGGATAAAGGTCAATCTAGTCAATGGTTGGATAAAGGTCAATCTAGTCAATGGTTGGTTGGATAAAGGTCAATCTAGTGAATGGTTGGATAAAGGTCAATCTAGTGAATGGTTGGATAAAGGTCAATCTAGTGAATGGTTGGATAAAGGTCAATCTAGTCAATGGTTGGATAAATGTCAATCTAGTCAATGGTTGGATAAATGTCAATCTAGTCAATGGTTGGTTGGATAAAGGTCAATCTAGTGAATGGTTGGATAAAGGTCAATCTAGTCAATGGTTGGATAAAGGTCAATCTAGTCAATGGTTGGTTGGATAAAGGTCAATCTAGTGAATGGTTGGATAAAGGTCAATCTAGTGAATGGTTGGATAAAGGTCAATCTAGTCAATGGTTGGTTGGATAAAGGTCAATCTAGTGAATGGTTGGATAAAGGTCAATCTCGTGAATGGTTGGATAAAGGTCAATCTAGTCAATGGTTGGTTGGATAAAGGTCAATCTAGTGAATGGTTGGATAAAGGTCAATCTAGTGAATGGTTGGATAAATGTCAATCTAGTCAATGGTTGGTTGGATAAAGGTCAATCTAGTGAATGGTTGGATAAAGGTCAATCTAGTCAATGGTTGGATAAAGGTCAATCTAGTCAATGGTTGGTTGGATAAAGGTCAATCTAGTGAATGGTTGGATAAAGGTCAATCTAGTCAATGGTTGGATAAAGGTCAATCTAGTCAATGGTTGGATAAAGGTCAATCTAGTTAATGGTTGGATAAAGGTCAATCTAGTCAATGGTTGGTTGGATAAAGGTCAATCTAGTGAATGGTTGGATAAAGGTCAATCTAGTCAATGGTTGGATAAAGGTCAATCTAGTGAATGGTTGGTTGGATAAAGGTCAATCTATTGAATGGTTGGATAAAGGTCAATCTAGTCAATGGTTGGATAAAGGTCAATCTAGTCAATGGTTGGTTGGATACAGGTCAATCTAGTCAATGGTTGGATAAATGTCAATCTAGTGAATGGTTGGTTGGATGGGAAGTTGAAATAAGGGGTGCTATAATTCACTAAAAAAATAAAAATTTAAAACATGCTGCCATATGATTTTCATTATTTTATTATTAATTGAAATATTCTATACAATTGACAAGATATGTTGAAATAGTGTATAATACTGATTATTTAGGTTGTACATGTAATTACCATATCATCTCTATATTTAGGTTGTACTTGTAATTATCATATCATCTCTTTATTTAGGTTGTACTTGTAATTATCACATCATCTCTTAAATTACATAAATACAGTCACTTTCCATATGTAGAATATCTTCAAATAAAAGATTTAATAATTCATTTTTTAAACATGAAATCAAGATGAAATTTTAGATTCAGGAGAAAACTCAGTTGTAAGTGATTTGTTGATGAATGGAAATCACTATGTTATGTTTCAAAGTACAAATGTATCAATAAAAATTGATGGGAAAATGATATGGTGATTGTCTGTCTGTCTGTCTGTCTGTCTGTCTGTCTGTCTGTCTGTCTGTCTGTTTAATCAATACCTTACAACGAAAATCATAAACCCTGAAACAAAACGTTGCCTGGCTCGACAAAAAGCTCATTAACAAAGCTACATTTTATTGTCTGGCTAGACAAAAATCTTACCAACAGCGTTTCGTCAATTGTCTGGTGTGACAAACATCTTTACTGATATTGTTACACTTTCTTTGCATGAGCTACCATTATCTTAGGAGATAATTGCCAAATTTATACATCCCTGGTAAACCTATGGTTGGTGTGTTCTTTTATATTTTTGAAACAGTCAATTGACTAAAATGTAACAGTTGTAATTTGCTGGTTTGTTGACGTGCCAGTAGACATGCTGGTTTGTTGACGTGCCAGTAGACATGCTGGTTTGTTGACATGCCAGTAGACATGCTGGTTTGTTGACGTGCCAGTAGACATGCTGGTTTGTTGACGTGCCAGTAGACATGCTGGTTTGTTGACGTGCCAGTAGACATGCTGGTTTGTTGACGTGCCAGTAGACATGCTGGTTTGTTGACGTGCCAGTAGACATGCTGGTTTGTTGACGTGCCAGTAGACATGCTGGTTTGTTGACGTGCCAGTAGACATGCTGGTTTGTTGACGTGCCAGTAGACATGCTGGTTTGTTGACGTGCCAGTAGACATGCTGGTTTGTTGACGTGCCAGTAGACATGCTGGTTTGTTGACGTGCCAGTAGACATGCTGGTTTGTTGACGTGCCAGTAGACATGCTGGTTTGTTGACGTGCCAGTAGACATGCTGGTTTGTTGATGTGCCAGTAGACATGCTCGTAGCTAGAAGAATGTACACAACAAATCTCCCATCTTAACTTTGAATCAAAATTCCTTGACTTAATGTCTTTCATAAATTAACTGTTCAATGATAAAATTGTCATTCCTATAAGTATTTCTAGAATTCTTGTCATAATATTTGACCTGACAAAATATAAACATACTCTTTATTTCATATTTTGTTGAGATTGTATAAAATCATCCATCATCTAGATAAAAGCTGTCCATATTTTTTGAAAAGGAGTATTGTTAGTATTCAATAAGTACATCCTAATACAATTGTAGATTATTATTTGAAACTAGCTTATATAATTCCTGATCAAAGACAAAACTATTTGTATTAATCCACTTTACAAAATGGGTTAAGTAGTGAAAATAGTATACTGTAAAAAACTAGAGAAAATATACCAAATGATGAAATATCTAAAGTATGTGGTATAATACTGCTTATGGTGAAAACGAAAGAAGCTTATACAATAAGATGACCGTAGAGGGCGGTTTGCATTAAAAAGAATAATTCACACATATCAAACAAACACAAAGCATCTAAGAATAAGAGTGACAGAGGTAGAGTATCAATATCTGAACAGTCAGGGCTAATCAGTTATACAAGCAATTGAAATAGAATTTTTACATATGAATCTTAGGTCTAAAGTAACACAATATTTGAAGGATCAAACTCTGTGTTTTTCAATGAAAAACATTTTTTGATGTTGTTAAAACTATATGCAGCTGTACAGACTCTTCTTCTGCTTATATCTTCACCAAATTAATTAGATTGAGACTAAAATATTCACTCAGTCCAGCTGAATGTATAGGCAAAATGTCTCACATAGAAATCTGCAGTGTTCTAAAATTTATATTATATTACACAAAAATGTACATTATTTAGAAATTTACACAAATAAATCTACAAAGTGTAGAAATTTACTTTACAAAGAAATCTATAAAGTTAAGAAATGTACTGAGCTAGGAATGTTTTTGAAATCTACAACAATATGCAAATGTACCACGTTGATCCATACATGTATGACTGAAATGTACCACACTGATCCCATATAACTGAAAGTCATCATTTATCAGATCATGATAGACATTTGAGATACAATATCACACAAATGATAGTCCTAGCTAAAGATTGCCATGTCAGTTTAGGAAGGAATGAAAAACATTGCTTTGTGATATGTTAGTTTTAAAAATGACTAGCTGCTGTCAATTTCATCTGCATATAGACCAGGGAAGGTAGGTTGGTAGTAAACACACACACACACACACACACACGCACGCACACACACACTGTATGTGGCGCGCGTGCACACACACACACACACACACACACACACACACACACACACACACACACAGACCAGGGAAGGAAGGTTGGAAGTAAACACACACTGTACGTGACACACACACACACACACACACAGACACAGACACACACACACACACACACACACACACACACACACTGCATGAAGCATGCCTCAATTATCAACTCATTAAGAACAGCTAAAACTGTAACTAGGATTAGCAAGTGGAATGTACATTTCAAAATTCCTGACTGATCCCAATTCTGTGTTTAGAGATGACATTTCTCACCTTTAATTAACAATTGTTATAAACAAGTTTTACAAATAACTTCACAGGATTGACAACAACATTGATTCTCTCAGTTAGCTAACAAACATGTTTCAGCCTTACATGGGTTTCCAATATCTATTGTTAGCCATTGTAAACTATAAGTCACTCAATTACTCTTAGTATATCAAGAAAGGTTTTGTACTTTGTGGAGTGATTTGTTTGCACTTGGTTACAAGGGTTATATGGGATGTAGGGTTGATAATATATATATATATGAAATACAGAACTAAATTAGTTTGAGTTTTATGTTGTTAATATTATCTAAATACAGTTGTACAATGTGTAGTTTTCAAATAAATACTGTACATTAATATACTGTTTTATTAAAATATATCTGGCTTTGAGTTTATATGGATTAAAATGGTCTAGTAGTACCGGGACTGTATGCCAGAACTTGTGGTCTACAGGTTAGTAGTACCAGAACTATATGCCTGGACTTGTGATCTACAGGTTAGTAGTACCAGAACTATATGCCTGGACTTGTGGTCTACAGGTTAGTAGTACCAGAACTATATGCCTGGACTTGTGGTCTACAGGTTAGTAGTACCAGAACTATATGCCTGGACTTGTGATCTACAGGTTAGTAGTACCAGAACTATATGCCTGGACTTGTGGTCTACAGGTTAGTAGTACCAGGACTATATGCCTGGACTTGTGATCTACAGGTTAGTAGTACCAGAACTATATGCCTGGACTTGTGGTCTACAGGTTAGTAGTACCAGGACTATATGCCTGGACTTGTGATCTACAGGTTAGTAGTACCAGGACTATATGCCTGGACTTGTGATCTACAGGTTAGTAGTACCAGGACTATATGCCTGGACTTGTGGTCTACAGGTTAGTAGTACCAGAACTATATGCCTGGACTTGTGATCTACAGGTTAGTAGTACCAGAACTATATGCCTGGACTTGTGGTCTACAGGTTAGTAGTACCAGAACTATATGCCTGGACTTGTGATCTACAGGTTAGTAGTACCAGAACTATATGCCTGGACTTGTGGTCTACAGGTTAGTAGTACCAGAACTATATGCCTGGACTTGTGGTCTACAGGTTAGTAGTACCAGAACTATATGCCTGGACTTGTGGTCTACAGGTTAGTAGTACCAGAACTATATGCCTGGACTTGTGATCTACAGGTTAGTAGTACCAGAACTATATGCCTGGACTTGTGAGTACCAATATTGGAACTTCTTAAAACACTAAATACAATTTTTTTCATGAAATCAATTCCTTTCTTTCGTTTGATTTATATAATAATCTTTTTTTACTTCTTTGATATAACTAAATAGGATGGAAAGAAACATGAATTATTGTGAAAATACAGGCAAAGATAGCACACCTAAAATGTCCACTAATTATCTACGTACCTAATTATCTAAAGTATATAGAATACAAACATTAGCTCATTGTCAATGTATCAAATTTTAAATAGATTCCTCAAGGGCCAGAGTCTGTAACTTTACAGGTGCTTGTGGTGACTTTCCTTTTATCGATGTATGCACCAAATTATATGGAAGTTTGAAGCATGTATTCTGAAGATATTGCCAAATTGCAACAAAAAATTAATTATACAAATAACTCATTTGTACAATCTTTGTAGATTTACATTTGATTTGTTATCATCAACAGTTACAAATGAGATTTGAAGCAATAATTCAACAGATTTGTTTAGACATTGAAAGAGATTCCAAGTCAATGAATAGCCACTATACTATTGTGTATCAAGTCAGTCTATTTGTACACTACATTTTTCAAACTCATTTATTATTAGTGTACATGTAAACTGACTTTACTAAAATAATTGGGACTAGTTACAGACCATGATATTAGCCAAAAGTGAAGAAATCAATTCTAAATATCTATATCGGTACACATTTTTTCCGTATATTGATCTTAATAGTTAACTATTCTTTATTGCTTGCTAACACTCTTTGAAATCACTTCCCTGTATTTTAATTAGGAACTTGTGTGTGGTGTATGGACAGATACTGAGATTGGAAAAATCTCTTTTCTTGGTATGAAACATCAGAAAAAGAAAAAAATGCAAAAATACATGTAAAGTTTTGAATATATTTCAGCGATAAGACAAGACTTGCCAATACTGCCTATGCAAAGATATCACAGAAAACCACAAAATCTTACAATCTACAGATGCTATTCTTCTGAATTTTCCTTTAAAATATCAATGATAATAAATTAGTATTTTGAAATCACAGTTACCATGGCAATATTGGACATAAACTGATAAAGCTAAATTTTTTTGTAAACATGTTCCCTTTCCAATTTTTTGAGATGATGATGGTGTAGGAAGGAAGACTATCACATACTCTGATGAGATGACACATATGCCGTATCACTCACATATACTTTGTGTCACCTAGAGATGTCCAGGAGTTGTTTTTTCTCATAGCACATCAGACTCTAACTCCACAGAACTAATAGTCTGTGTACCACTCAGATCCAGATCATATATATCTATGGTTAGGTCCGGCTCTGATAATGGACTCACTGAAATTAAACCACAGAAAGATCACTCAGTATTCATATAGTTAAGATAAATTTCAACAAAAAGTCTAATGAAACAAACAGCAGGTAATGAAACTGATAAGTCAATGTGTATAACAATATATGTGTGGAAACATTACAGTGCATACAGATTAGTTATATTACAGTGTATACAGATTAGTTATATTACAGTGCATACAGATTAGTTATATTACAGTACATACAGATTAGTTATATTACAGTGCATACAGATTAGTTATATTACAGTGCATACAGATTAGTTATATTACAGTACATACAGATTAGTTATATTACAGTACATACAGATTAGTTATATTACAGTACATACAGATTAGTTATATTACAGTGCATACAGATTAGTTATATTACAGTGCATACAGATTAGTTATATTACAGTGTATACAGATTAGTTATATTACAGTGCATACAGATTAGTTATATTACAGTACATACAGATTAGTTATATTACAGTACATACAGATTAGTTATATTACAGTACATACAGATTAGTTATATTACAGTACATACAGATTAGTTATATTACAGTACATACAGATTAGTTACATTACAGTGCATACAGATTAGTTATATTACAGTACATACAGATTAGTTATATTACAGTACATACAGATTAGTTATATTACAGTGCATACAGATTAGTTATATTACAGTACATACAGATTAGTTATATTACAGTGCATACAGATTAGTTATATTACAGTACATACAGATTAGTTATATTACAGTACATACAGATTAGTTATATTACAGTGCATACAGATTAGTTATATTACAGTACATACAGATTAGTTACATTACAGTGCATACAGATTAGTTATATTACAGTACATACAGATTAGTTATATTACAGTACATACAGATTAGTTATATTACAGTGCATACAGATTAGTTATATTACAGTACATACAGATTAGTTATATTACAGTGCATACAGATTAGTTATATTACAGTGCATACAGATTAGTTATATTACAGTACATACAGATTAGTTATATTACAGTACATACAGATTAGTTACATTACAGTGCATACAGATTAGTTATATTACAGTACATACAGATTAGTTATATTACAGTACATACAGATTAGTTATATTACAGTGCATACAGATTAGTTATATTACAGTACATAGATTAGTTATATTACAATGCATACAGATTAGTTATATTACAGTGCATACAGATTAGTTATATTACAGTGCATACAGATTAGTTACATTACAGTGCATACAGATTAGTTATATTACAGTGCATACAGATTAGTTATATTACAGTACATACAGATTAGTTATATTACAGTGCATACAGATTAGTTATATTACAGTACATACAGATTAGTTATATTACAGTACATACAGATTAGTTATATTACAGTACATACAGATTAGTTACATTACAGTGCATACAGATTAGTTATATTACAGTGTATACAGATTAGTTATATTACAGTGCATACAGATTAGTTACATTACAGTGCATACAGATTAGTTATATTACAGTACATACAGATTAGTTACATTACAGTGCATACAGATTAGTTATATTACAGTACATACAGATTAGTTATATTACAGTACATACAGATTAGTTATATTACAGTGCATACAGATTAGTTATATTACAGTACATAGATTAGTTATATTACAGTACATACAGATTAGTTATATTACAGTACATACAGATTAGTTACATTACAGTGCATACAGATTAGTTATATTACAGTGTATACAGATTAGTTATATTACAGTGCATACAGATTAGTTATATTACAGTACATACAGATTAGTTATATTACAGTGCATACAGATTAGTTATATTACAGTACATACAGATTAGTTATATTACAGTGCATACAGATTAGTTATATTACAGTGCATACAGATTAGTTATATTACAGTGCATACAGATTAGTTATATTACAGTGCATACAGATTAGTTATATTACAGTACATACAGATTAGTTATATTACAGTGCATACAGATTAGTTATATTACAGTGCATACAGATTAGTTACATTACAGTGCATACAGATTAGTTACATTACAGTGCATACAGATTAGTTATATTACAGTACATACAGATTAGTTATATTACAGTACATACAGATTAGTTATATTACAGTGCATACAGATTAGTTATATTACAGTACATACAGATTAGTTATATTACAGTGCATACAGATTAGTTATATTACAGTGCATACAGATTAGTTATATTACAGTGCATACAGATTAGTTATATTACAGTGCATACAGATTAGTTATATTACAGTGCATACAGATTAGTTATATTACAGTGCATACAGATTAGTTATATTACAGTGCATACAGATAATAGTTATATTACAGTACATACAGATTAGTTATATTACAGTGCATACAGATTAGTTATATTACAGTGCATACAGATTAGTTATATTACAGTGTATACAGATTAGTTATATTACAGTGCATACAGATTAGTTATATTACAGTACATACAGATTAGTTATATTACAGTGCATACAGATTAGTTATATTACAGTGCATACAGATTAGTTATATTACAGTGTATACAGATTAGTTATATTACAGTGCATACAGATTAGTTATATTACAGTACATACAGATTAGTTATATTACAGTACATACAGATTAGTTATATTACAGTGCATACAGATTAGTTATATTACAGTGCATACAGATTAGTTATATTACAGTGCATACAGATTAGTTATATTACAGTGCATACAGATTAGTTATATTACAGTGCATACAGATTAGTTATATTACAGTGTATACAGATTAGTTACATTACAGTACATACAGATTAGTTATATTACAGTGCATACAGATTAGTTACATTACAGTACATACAGATTAGTTATATTACAGTGCATACAGATTAGTTACATTACAGTACATACAGATTAGTTATATTACAGTGCATACAGATTAGTTATATTACAGTGCATACAGATTAGTTATATTACAGTGCATACTGATTAGTTATATTACAGTGCATACAGATTAGTTATATTACAGTGCATACTGATTAGTTATATTACAGTGCATACAGATAATAGTTATATTACAGTGCATACTGATTAGTTATATTACAGTGCATACAGATTAGTTACATTACAGTGCATACAGATTAGTTACATTACAGTGCATACAGATTAGTTATATTACAGTGCATACTGATTAGTTATATTACAGTGCATACAGATTAGTTATATTACAGTGCATACTGATTAGTTATATTACAGTGCATACAGATTAGTTATATTACAGTACATACAGATTAGTTACATTACAGTGCATACAGATTAGTTATATTACAGTGCATACTGATTAGTTATATTACAGTGCATACAGATTACGGTAGTTATATTACAGTGCATACAGATTAGTTATATTACAGTGCATACAGATTAGTTATATTACAGTACATACAGATTAGTTATATTACAGTGCATACAGATTAGTTATATTACAGTGCATACTGATTAGTTATATTACAGTGCATACAGATTAGTTATATTACAGTGCATACAGATTAGTTATATTACAGTGCATACAGATTAGTTATATTACAGTGCATACAGATTAGTTATATTACAGTGCATACAGATTAGTTATATTACAGTGTATACAGATTAGTTATATTACAGTACATACAGATTAGTTATATTACAGTACATACAGATTAGTTATATTACAGTGCATACAGATTAGTTATATTACAGTGCATACTGATTAGTTATATTACAGTGCATACAGATTACGGTAGTTATATTACAGTGCATACAGATTAGTTATATTACAGTGCATACAGATTAGTTATATTACAGTGCATACAGATTAGTTATATTACAGTGCATACAGATTAGTTATATTACAGTGTATACAGATTAGTTATATTACAGTGCATACAGATTAGTTATATTACAGTACATACAGATTAGTTATATTACAGTGCATACAGATTAGTTACATTACAGTGTATACAGATTAGTTATATTACAGTGCATACAGATTAGTTACATTACAGTGCATACAGATTACGGTAGTTATATTACAGTGCATACAGATTAGTTATATTACAGTGCATACAGATTACGGTAGTTATATTACAGTGCATACAGATTAGTTATATTACAGTACATACAGATTAGTTACATTACAGTGCATACAGATTACGGTAGTTATATTACAGTGCATACAGATTAGTTATATTACAGTACATACTGATTAGTTATATTACAGTGCATACAGATTAGTTATATTACAGTGCATACAGATTAGTTATATTACAGTGCATACAGATTAGTTATATTACAGTACATACAGATTAGTTACATTACAGTACATACAGATTAGTTATATTACAGTACATACAGATTAGTTATATTACAGTACATACAGATTAGTTATATTACAGTGCATACAGATTAGTTATATTACAGTGCATACAGATTAGTTATATTACAGTGCATACAGATTAGTTATATTACAGTACATACAGATTAGTTATATTACAGTGCATACAGATTAGTTATATTACAGTGCATACAGATTAGTTATATTACAGTACATACAGATTAGTTATATTACAGTGCATACAGATTAGTTACATTACAGTGCATACAGATTAGTTATATTACAGTGCATACAGATTAGTTATATTACAGTACATACAGATTAGTTATATTACAGTGCATACAGATTAGTTATATTACAGTGCATACAGATTAGTTATATTACAGTGCATACAGATTAGTTATATTACAGTGCATACAGATTAGTTATATTACAGTGCATACAGATTAGTTACATTACAGTGCATACAGATTAGTTATATTACAGTGCATACAGATTAGTTATATTACAGTGCATACAGATTAGTTATATTACAGTGCATACTGATTAGTTATATTACAGTGCATACAGATTAGTTACATTACAGTGCATACAGATTAGTTACATTACAGTGCATACAGATTAGTTACATTACAGTACATACAGATTAGTTATATTACAGTGCATACAGATTAGTTATATTACAGTGCATACAGATTAGTTATATTACAGTGCATACAGATTAGTTATATTACAGTACATACAGATTAGTTATATTACAGTGCATACAGATTAGTTATATTACAGTGCATACAGATTAGTTATATTACAGTACATACAGATTAGTTATATTACAGTGCATACAGATTAGTTATATTACAGTGTATACAGATTAGTTATATTACAGTGCATACTGATTAGTTATATTACAGTGCATACAGATTAGTTATATTACAGTGCATACAGATTAGTTATATTACAGTGCATACAGATTAGTTATATTACAGTACATACAGATTAGTTATATTACAGTGCATACTGATTAGTTATATTACAGTACATACAGATTAGTTATATTACAGTGCATACAGATTAGTTATATTACAGTACATACAGATTAGTTATATTACAATGCATACAGATTAGTTATATTACAGTGCATACAGATTAGTTATATTACAGTGCATACAGATTAGTTATATTACAGTGCATACAGATTAGTTATATTACAGTGCATACAGATTAGTTATATTACAGTACATACAGATTAGTTATATTACAGTACATACAGATTAGTTATATTACAGTGCATACAGATTAGTTATATTACAGTGCATACAGATTAGTTATATTACAGTGCATACAGATTAGTTATATTACAGTACATACAGATTAGTTATATTACAGTGCATACAGATTAGTTATATTACAGTGCATACAGATTAGTTATATTACAGTGCATACAGATTAGTTATATTACAGTACATACAGATTAGTTATATTACAGTGCATACAGATTAGTTATATTACAGTGCATACAGATTAGTTATATTACAGTACATACAGATTAGTTATATTACAGTGCATACAGATTAGTTATATTACAGTGCATACAGATTAGTTATATTACAGTGCATACAGATTAGTTATATTACAGTGCATACAGATTAGTTATATTACAGTGCATACAGATTAGTTATATTACAGTGCATACAGATTAGTTATATTACAGTACATACAGATTAGTTATATTACAGTACATACAGATTAGTTATATTACAGTACATACAGATTAGTTATATTACAGTGCATACAGATTAGTTATATTACAGTGCATACAGATTAGTTATATTACAGTGCATACAGATTAGTTATATTACAGTGCATACAGATTAGTTATATTACAGTGCATACAGATTAGTTATATTACAGTACATACAGATTAGTTATATTACAGTGCATACAGATTAGTTATATTACAGTGCATACAGATTAGTTATATTACAGTGCATACAGATTAGTTATATTACAGTGCATACAGATTAGTTATATTACAGTACATACAGATTAGTTATATTACAGTGCATACAGATTAGTTATATTACAGTGCATACAGATTAGTTATATTACAGTACATACAGATTAGTTATATTACAGTGCATACAGATTAGTTATATTACAGTGCATACAGATTAGTTATATTACAGTGCATACAGATTAGTTATATTACAGTGCATACAGATTAGTTATATTACAGTGCATACAGATTAGTTATATTACAGTGCATACAGATTAGTTATATTACAGTGCATACAGATTATTAATGTCAGGACCAGATAACAAAGTCATTGAAATTGACAAGAAACATACATGATTACTGAAATGCTAACATAACCCTTAGTAAAAATCTTTTATTTATTAATACTGGATAATTCTTTAAATTTTTATAAACTTGTCTTCAAAGGAGTCCAGTGAGGGTCAACCCTCGGTGTTAATGAAGGAGGAAACCAGATTACCTGGGGAATACATACATTATTTGGTAGTTAAACTGAATAGTACTCTGTGGCAAATTTAGTCAAACCCTGACCTGAATTTAAACCCAATCTGATTCAAATCTGATGTAGGGAACTTGGTGTGATTTCTTTATTTACCTCCTACTTTTATTGTCATTTGTTCTTTTTTTGTTCTGCAAGAAACTGATATCTACATCTGACACAATACCATAGGTGTTTTTGTGTACTTACTCAACCAATGAGACCACTTAATAATGCACTGACACATACAAGTACAGTACTTCAGATTAATTCAGATTCACCTCAAAACACAAAGTCTATCTTAGCTGTGGTCATGATTACACTGTACATTAAACACACAAATCTAATGTATAACTACTATCAATACATACCTTCAATATCTTTAGCATTGAGTTGTTTTGGTGTGAATGAGAAGTCAGAGTTTTGATAATCTCCCAGACTGACACTACTAATATCAAAGTCACTCAATGATAACGCATAACTATCAAATTCACCTGCCTTCTTACTTCCAAAATCTAGTCACAAAATACAAACAATATCAATACAGAATTAGAATCTTCTCAAAAGACATCACACCCTGAAAAGTCAAAAACTTGTTATAGACTAAATTATAATACATAAGTTGTAAGTATTACTTTGCAAACTCAATAAATCTTATCAAACATAGACAAGCTGCAGTGACAATATCATTTTTTGTTGTGTGGGTAATCTGTCTATAAATATATCTGATGTAAGTTCTAAGTATATTCAGTGATGACGAAATAGGTATTTACCCTGCATTGCAAGTAAACTTATTAGACTTGGTACACATGTATTATTCTGATATATAAAATCACTCATTAATGTTGACATGTATGAGATATTTGTCATATTTTTAGCATAATACCTCAATACCAGGATACTATATGACAGTATTACCAAAATGTGTATAAATTAATATCATAACTAGGCAAAGCCCATAAGCTCGCGCAGGTATTGACCATCAAAATTTATTTTATTGAATGACATCTAATTCCCTGACAAGGACGAGAAGTAATTAACAACAGCTCTCACAATACGTTACAAAACATTTTAAAGAAAGTCAACACTCTATGCAGTTGTTGATTTCAAAAAACATCATAGCCATTAGATTAATATTGTTCATTTTCAATCAGCCAACTTATCATAGACTCTCAACCAACGTTGGTCTTTGGACAAATATTTTGTTGACATGTTGCCGAACATCACGATTTCTGAATTCAACTCGATGATTTAGGAATGTTACTGTACCAACAAACATAGGAATGCAGTTATTCTTTTTAGAACATGTAAAAAAAATCAATTATCGACAATATAAACGTCAAAACCACACTTCCAAAACCCGGAAATTCAACTGCGCTATGTCATCACTTGGTCCGTATCAGTATCGCCGTGCGTCAAACTTCCAAATAGTATATTAAACAATTTCTCCTAGTGGTACAGCGATGCCACGATACTCGTTACAATGTTACGATAATCGTGCCAACAGACCTACTGTTACAATATTGAAATGCATGGTGATGTTATGTCGCCTATGCTATATGATGATACGGTAGCATGTGGGGGATGCACGTATTGCACGTAGTATATGGAAGGCGCATGCGTAGTCACTGCACGCCGCAATGCATCCCTGGGAGAACCACCAAATTTTTTCGCATAGTATATACGACGCGTATGCGTACTAGTCATTGAGCAGCAATGCGGCAGCTTCGCTGCCGCTGCGCGAGCTATTAGAAAACAGGGAAATATTAGATTAAGGTATGTGTACATATTCCACAATATCTGAATATTACAGTGTCTATGATATTATACAATAACTGAATATTAGTGTCTATGATATTATACAATATCTGAATATTACAGTGTCTATGATATTATACAATATCTGAATATTACAGTGTCTATGATATTATACAATATCTGAATATTACAGTGTCTATATTATACAATATCTGAATATTACAGTGTCTATGATATTATACAATAACTGAATATTACATTGTCTATGATATTATACAATATCTGAATATTACAGTGTCTATGATATTATACAATAACTGAATATTACAGTGTCTATGATATTATACAATATCTGAATATTACAGTGTCTATGATATTATACAATATCTGAATATTACAGTGTCTATGATATTATACAATAACTGAATATTACAGTGTCTATGATATTATACAATATCTGAATATTACAGTGTCTATGATATTATACAATATCTGAATATTACAGTGTCTATGATATTATGCAATATCTGAATATTACAGTGTCTATGATATTATACAATATCTGAATATTACAGTGTCTATGATATTATACAATATCTGAATATTACAGTGTCTATGATATTATGCAATATCTGAATATTACAGTGTCTATGATATTATACAATAACTGAATATTACAGTGTCTATGATATTATACAATATCTGAATATTACATTGTCTATGATATTATACAATAACTGAATATTAGTGTCTATGATATTATACAATATCTGAATATTACAGTGTCTATGATATTATACAATATCTGAATATTACAGTGTCTATGATATTATACAATATCTGAATATTACAGTGTCTATGATATTATACAATAACTGAATATTACAGTGTCTATGATATTATACAATATCTGAATATTACAGTGTCTATGATATTATACAATATCTGAATATTACAGTGTCTATGATATTATACAATAACTGAATATTACAGTGTCTATGATATTATACAATATCTGAATATTACAGTGTCTATGATATTATACAATATCTGAATATTACAGTGTCTATGATATTATACAATATCTGAATATTACAGTGTCTATGATATTATACAATATCTGAATATTACAGTGTCTATGATATTATACAATAACTGAATATTACAGTGTCTATGATATTATACAATAACTGAATATTACAGTGTCTATGATATTATACAATATCTGAATATTACAGTGTCTATGATATTATACAATAACTGAATATTACAGTGTCTATGATATTATGCAATATCTGAATATTACAGTGTCTATGATATTATACAATATCTGAATATTACAGTGTCTATGATATTATACAATATCTGAATATTGTGCAGTATGTACAGTTACCAAATATGCAAATATTCCACAAAATGTGAATATTTAGATGTTATTCCACAATGTTTTTCCTCGTTCAACAAAGGAAAATATGAGTGACCTAAGGGGTCCTTGTCACATGAGACTTGTAGTGACAACCCTTAGGTCACAAGTATTTTGCAACTGAATGAAGAGAAATATTGGAAATAATATAATTATACGTACCTCCTCAAGCATAAAAATCTATATGAAATCATCAAACCTACCTGTTGGTGGCGGTATTCTATCAACACCATTCATTTCAACTGGTCCAACACTGTCTTTATTTTCTAGTCTTGAAACACCATCCAATAATTTCTCCATTTCAGTCCTGACAAACAATAATGTTTTGGCTGTTATTAAAATATCCTGGTCAAAGGTCTAGCCACTGTTTCACATTTACTGCCACAACCTTTGGACCCAAATTCTTGTATTTCTATAACTTTTAGGCACACATCAACTTAATTTTTGTATTAAAGCATAGCATTAATTTATGGTTTGGTGATAAAAATTTTACAACTTTTCCTGCAAAACCATTTATATCAGTTTTTTGTGTGCGTAACTTTTTAGCATACATCAACGTATTTTAGAATTAAATATGAAGCATGGCACTGATACAATCATTATCAATCACTTTATTTCATTATTTTGACTTAAAACAAGAAAAATTCAGCACTTTTCATAAAAACTGAGTTGCCATATTTCTATTGTCTGTTTCAGGTGATGTACAGAAGTAATTTATAACATGATGGTCTAATTTGCATCGTTTTGGTAAATAAAATTTCACATTTTGCAAAGTCACTCAATGTATGTATTGTAAATAAACAAAATGAAATGAGATCCCATCAACACTTCTTAGTTGTTTATATCCATACATACATGTATATAGGAATACTTATTGTCATCAAAAGACAATACCTGTAAAGTTTAAAACACTTTGTTAGTTTCTTCAACATGAATCTCCTTTCCCTGGCAGTATAAAATTAATTCCTCAGATTTGGAAATCAAACATGCATCACTACCATAGCAACTACACAGGTTTTATAAAAACAATGAATATTTGATATATGGGTCAACACCATAACTTCCACTCCATGCGCTTCACAAGCATTACAATAAGTATGCATGAGATTAAGTTGACTTTTTTATTCTATTTTGACCCTCTAGCACGAGGTAAAAAGCTATTGCAGGTACCGAGAATTTGATGCATCTTGGCATAAAAAATAGTGACCTAATTCTGAGAGTAAAGTGAGTAAATTGTAAGTGGAATGTACCTGATTTGTGTGAGTTGTTTCTGGGTGCTATGATTACTCTGCAAGGTGTCTGACATTTCACGGCTTTGTCGTCTCTGACTATCAGACATGTTATACACATTCTGTGGTGAATCAAAATACAATCATGATTATAATGGGGTGTAAATATTCTAAGCTTTGCAGTCATATTGAAGTTATTAGAGAGATGAGAGAGTGTACACTGTTGCCACTATGGGGCACTTTTCAAATACAGCATAGATAATGGATGGGATTGTCTTTATGCCTGTATGCTGTAGTGAGGGCCAGAATACTTGAATAGTGAAGGCCAGAATAACTGAGTTCTATGAAAATAATTTCTGCCAAGAGTTTCCTTACTAAAGTAAATGGTACTCTCAGACAGATAAAACTTAAATAATTCTGTAGTTTTTTAGGAGATCAAGTTCTTTTTTTAAACAATTTGGAGACTGTTTCATGTATGATGTTACTGGCAGTTATCATTATAAACCTCATTTTCCTACCCTGGGTGCGCCCTCATAGTGCTTTTTTGAAAATAGCTCCAAATATTGTGCCTTGAGTATGACATTTGTTGCTATCACCATTCTTTACTATACAATATCTGCTCATTTACTGTTATATTATAGTGGCATTGGTCCAGTTTTTGACTTTAACATAAAAAATGCACCTTGGAAATAAATTCTATAACTTTTACAGTTACTCTTGTTCAAAACAATTCCAACCAACTCTCAGTTGAAAGCAATAAAAAAGTCTGAAGTTACGGCACAAATTTTTGAAATAAAGGTCAAAATGATATGAAAACTTAATCAGTTTAGAATCCAATATGGCTGCCAAGCAGCATGCTAGAGGTGATTGGGTATGCACACAATGGATGTAAAGTTTATCAAACTTTTTGGTACCAACAAATTACATATGTCATGTTCACATCATATTTGATTATTGATGAGAATTTGAATAGACAATGTATGTTCATAAACTCCGTCTTCACAGATATGAATATAAACTTCTATTTCCATAGTCATGGGAAACTTAGACTAAGTAAGAATTTTCATTCATAATGCAACCCATTTAAGAAGTTGTACTGATAACAAAAGTTATAAAAGTTATCACAAAAGATGATAAAGTTATAGACTATGCCTCTTGCATGTTACTATTTTTATTATTTAGTAAATCAAAGGGAAAGAATATCTTGTAAATTCACTATGTTAAATAAAAACTTGAAATAAAATGTGTTGTTTCATTTACTTCAACTTATCAGTACGGAGTTGGCATTGATCCAAACTATAGACATTGCTAGGAAACTTCCACTAAATGTGTTGTCAACTGTGTCTATTGTTAGTGTAATCATATACTAGTAACAATTCAATCAGTAGACAATATATTTAACAGAAATTCCCTACCAAGGTCTACAGGTATATGTCACTTCCATCTTAGTTCTGATTGGTGCAAGCTTTCAACCCATTTTATCTCATTTAACATCCAAGTTTTTAATAAAACCTGGTGAATTAATTTACAAGGTATTGTTTCCTATTGACACTCATGATATTAGGAAATAATCACATAGATCACATACAATGTAAAGATTACCACTGACAGTACAAACCTAAGAATGGTTGTATGTTGGTACAGTAGAAACTTACAACCAGGAGGTATGTTGGTACAATAGAAACTTACAACCAGGAGGTATGTTGGTACAGTAGAAACTTACAACCAGGAGGTATGTTGGTACAGTAGAAACTTACAACCAGGAGGTATGTTGGTACAATAGAAACTTACAACCAGGAGGTATGTTGGTACAGTAGAAACTTACAACCAGGAGGTATGTTGGTACAGTAGAAACTTACAACCAGGAGGTATGTTGGTACAATAGAAACTTAGAACCAGGAGGTATGTTGGTACAGTAGAAACTTACAACCAGGAGGTATGTTGGTAAAGTAGAAACTTACAACCAGGAGGTATGTTGGTACAATAGAAACTTACAACCAGGAGGTATGTTGGTAAAGTAGAAACTTACAACCAGGAGGTATGTTGGTACAGTAGAAACTTACAACCAGGAGGTATGTTGGTACAGTAGAAACTTACAACCAGGAGGTATGTTGGTACAGTAGAAACTTACAACCAGGAGGTATGTTGGTACAATAGAAACTTACAACCAGGAGGTATGTTGGTAAAGTAGAAACTTACAACCAGGAGGTATGTTGGTACAGTAGAAACTTACAACCAGGAGGTATGTTGGTACAATAGAAACTTACAACCAGGAGGTATGTTGGTACAGTAGACACTTACAACCAGGAGGTATGTTGGTACAGTAGAAACTTACAACCAGGAGGTATGTTGGTACAGTAGAAACTTACAACCAGGAGGTATGTTGGTACAATAGAAACTTACAACCAGGAGGTATGTTGGTACAGTAGAAACTTACAACCAGGAGGTATGTTGGTACAATAGAAACTTACAACCAGGAGGTATGTTGGTACAGTAGACACTTACAACCAGGAGGTATGTTGGTACAGTAGAAACTTACAACCAGGAGGTATGTTGGTACAGTAGAAACTTACAACCAGGAGGTATGTTGGTACAATAGAAACTTACAACCAGGAGGTATGTTGGTACAGTAGAAACTTACAACCAGGAGGTATGTTGGTACAATAGAAACTTACAACCAGGAGGTATGTTGGTACAGTAGAAACTTACAACCAGGCGGTATGTTGGTACAATAGAAACTTACAACCAGGCGGTATGTTGGTACAGTAGAAACTTACAACCAGGCGGTATGTTGGTACAATAGAAACTTACAACCAGGAGGTATGTTGGTACAATAGAAACTTAGAACCAGGAGGTATGTTGGTACAGTAGAAACTTACAACCAGGAGGTATGTTGGTAAAGTAGAAACTTACAACCAGGAGGTATGTTGGTACAATAGAAACTTACAACCAGGAGGTATGTTGGTAAAGTAGAAACTTACAACCAGGAGGTATGTTGGTACAGTAGAAACTTACAACCAGGAGGTATGTTGGTACAGTAGAAACTTACAACCAGGAGGTATGTTGGTACAGTAGAAACTTACAACCAGGAGGTATGTTGGTACAGTAGAAACTTACAACCAGGAGGTATGTTGGTACAATAGAAACTTACAACCAGGAGGTATGTTGGTACAGTAGACACTTACAACCAGGAGGTATGTTGGTACAGTAGAAACTTACAACCAGGAGGTATGTTGGTACAGTAGAAACTTACAACCAGGAGGTATGTTGGTACAGTAGAAACTTACAACCAGGAGGTATGTTGGTACAATAGAAACTTACAACCAGGAGGTATGTTGGTACAGTAGACACTTACAACCAGGAGGTATGTTGGTACAGTAGAAACTTACAACCAGGAGGTATGTTGGTACAGTAGAAACTTACAACCAGGAGGTATGTTGGTACAATAGAAACTTACAACCAGGAGGTATGTTGGTACAGTAGAAACTTACAACCAGGAGGTATGTTGGTACAATAGAAACTTACAACCAGGAGGTATGTTGGTACAGTAGACACTTACAACCAGGAGGTATGTTGGTACAGTAGAAACTTACAACCAGGAGGTATGTTGGTACAGTAGAAACTTACAACCAGGAGGTATGTTGGTACAATAGAAACTTACAACCAGGAGGTATGTTGGTACAGTAGAAACTTACAACCAGGAGGTATGTTGGTACAATAGAAACTTACAACCAGGAGGTATGTTGGTACAGTAGAAACTTACAACCAGGCGGTATGTTGGTACAATAGAAACTTACAACCAGGCGGTATGTTGGTACAGTAGAAACTTACAACCAGGCGGTATGTTGGTACAATAGAAACTTACAACCAGGAGGTATGTTGGTACAGTAGAAACTTACAACCAGGCGGTATGTTGGTACAATAGAAACTTACAACCAGGAGGTATGTTGGTACAGTAGAAACTTACAACCAGGAGGTATGTTGGTACAATAGAAACTTACAACCAGGAGGTATGTTGGTACAGTAGAAACTTACAACCAGGAGGTATGTTGGTACAATAGAAACTTACAACCAGGAGGTATGTTGGTACAGTAGAAACTTACAACCAGGAGGTATGTTGGTACAGTAGAAACTTACAACCAGGAGGTATGTTGGTACAATAGAAACTTACAACCAGGAGGTATGTTGGTACAATAGAAACTTACAACCAGGAGGTATGTTGGTACAGTAGAAACTTACAACCAGGATGTATGTTGGTACAGTAGAAACTTACAACCAGGAGGTATGTTGGTACAGTAGAAACTTACAACCAGGAGATATGTTGGTACAGTAGAAACTTACAACCAGGAGGTATGTTGGTACAATAGAAACTTACAACCAGGAGGTATGTTGGTACAATAGAAACTTACAACCAGGAGATATGTTGGTACAGTAGAAACTTACAACCAGGAGGTATGTTGGTACAGTAGAAACTTACAACCAGGAGATATGTTGGTACAATAGAAACTTACAACCAGGAGATATGTTGGTACAATAGAAACTTACAACCAGGAGATATGTTGGTACAGTAGAAACTTACAACCAGGAGGTATGTTGGTACAATAGAAACTTACAACCAGGAGGTATGTTGGTACAGTAGAAACTTACAACCAGGAGGTATGTTGGTACAGTAGAAACTTACAACCAGGAAGTATGTTGGTACAATAGAAACTTACAACCAGGAGGTATGTTGGTACAATAGAAACTTACAACCAGGAGGTATGTTGGTACAATAGAAACTTAGAACCAGGAGGTATGTTGGTACAATAGAAACTTACAACCAGGAGGTATGTTGGTACAATAGAAACTTACAACCAGGAGGTATGTTGGTACAATAGAAACTTACAACCAGGAGGTATGTTGGTACAATAGAAACTTACAACCAGGAGGTATGTTGGTACAATAGAAACTTACAACCAGGAGGTATGTTGGTACAGTAGAAACTTACAACCAGGAGGTATGTTGGTACAGTAGAAACTTACAACCAGGAGGTATGTTGGTACAATAGAAACTTCACTTCTCAACTCTGTCTATTTTCTTACCTTATCTAGTCTATCCAGCTTTCTCCCCATATCTTTAGTGTCAGCTAATTGAGATTTAATATCCACTTCATGACTTAACAACCGAGTTTTAAGACTTTCAATTTCTCTTCTCAGTGCATCGTTTTCTTCCTCTAGTTGTCTCTTGCTAATGGATTAAATACATCAATAAAGCAGCCAATGTTAACATAACTACATGATGTGGCACTATGATAATAATGTTGTACTGCAGATTAAACTATATATAGATGCAAATTGATGATTTATGTGGAAACTTAATTGATAAAACAACTCTACTAGGCTTTTCTACTTGGAAATACAATGTCAAAGAACATATATCAAGAACTTGTTTGTAACTCAATAAACTGCAAAACTTGAAAAATGAGTAAAGTGTTTGTTAATGTACATACAGTACAATAACACATTTTTACACATTTTTTATTTTTTATGCAATTCTTGAGTGTCAAACATGGACTTGGTGTATGTTCTTTTAAATTATATTTCCAAGTAGAAAAATATAGTAAAAAATTGTTTGATAAATTTAGAAACCAAAATAAATAGCAATTTATCACCCATAAGGCTGCTTTAAAAGGTTTACCAGTACTACATATTTAGAATTGAAATTTGTATCATGATTGGGCACTACTCTTTTCTTTGTTGGACACTCAGGCTTCACAGAATTTCATTATCTGAGGGTGTATCTATCTATCTATGTCTGTCTGTCTAATGGGGTTGTTACCATGATAATGGCAGTCTTTGGTGGCCTTGGTTGCAAAGTTGTGTGATGGACAGCTTGTGATAACACTATACCCCTTTTGAAGAACATGTAGACCATTAGATTAAAGTACGCCCTCACACAACAAGCCACTGCAGAATGTTTTAACACCCAACTCTAGAAGAATGCCCTCGTGTGGTGAGGCACCATAAAATACTTGAATCAATCTATTTTGATATCTTATAGTTTATACACTAACCTGTCCCTGAAATCTCTCTGAACTGATGCAACTTTATCATCATCCTGGTTATAACGTTTGGATTGGAGCTGTGTTCGTATGTCGTATAGTTCCGTCTTCACTTCTCTCTTCCACATATCAATTTTACGTTCTGTTTGTAAGTCAATACCTTTCTCTGATAGTCGTTGATCCATGGCTCGTAATTTATCTTCATATTTCGTCAACTGATTACTCATTTGGTCTTTATCCTTTTCCAAAGATTGAATTTGTCTACTCAAGTTTTCAATCAGCTACAAAAATATCAATAGATTACTATAAGTAACTCAAACAGCTGTTAACAAAGAATCTGATTCAACAATTTCTGTAAAATAATCTACAAAAAATTGCTTGAAAGCAGACTATAGTAATAGTGTATAAGCAATTAATTTGTTACCCTGTATGTATTCCATTAATTAAATGTTAAAAAGTACTTTTTAAAGTGGCCATATGGATGAAGATTGGATAGTTATTTTTTTTTCATTTATAGAATAATATCATCATGACTTCCTACTTGAAAAATTAATGTGAAACAACATATACCAAGTCCTTGTTTGTAACTTAGTAACTTGCAAAAAATTAGTAAATGTGTAAAATCTTTGTCACATAGTACGTACAATAACAAACTTTTTACACATTTTTTAAAGCATTTTGCAAAATATTGAGTTACAAACACAGACTTGGTCATTGCTGTTTTACATTAATTTTTCAAGTAGGAAGGCATGATAAAAATGTTTTATAAAAACAAATACCAAATCCTAATCCATATGACCACTTTCATGCAAAATAATACTTGATAACTGAGTTATATATTCATGTTTACCCAAAGAGTATTAACAACATATTTTGTACATGTAATCTTTTAAATGCTTTGGAGCAGGTACAGAAATTAGTTGGTTTATACTATGTTAGGAACTTCTGAAGTCTATAAACAAACAGTAACAATTATTGCTATCTCTAATGCTGACAGCATTGTTTGAATACAATAAGGCTATTGTCAACCAATGTGTTTCTACATTTAAGTACTCTGTCAATATTTAAATCCTGTTTACACAATACTGTACTCTCTTGAACTCCTATCTCTCAGGTAGGGTCAGGACAGCAGTGCGCCCTCTATAGGTAGGGGTCAGGACAGCAATGTATCCTCTATCATGTCAATTCGACATGCCACTATACACAGCTATTTCTTGTGATATAAATATACCAAAAAATGTGGTCTTCCCCTATTGCTTTATATGTGGTGACTTCAGAGGAAACCCATTTTGACCCAAAATGAAAATTGTCATCAATAGTCTTTCAGTAGAAGGCTGCGACACTAGAGGACAGTTTTTTAGTCTATTTCATTTTCTACTTACCCTTCCTTGTTGTTCAATCTTATCATCTAACAATGCAACTAAACCTGGTGACGGTTCATTGGTCTGTAAACCAGATGTTGTTAGAGATGTATGGTAATTAGCTTTATCTGCTGATGAATATGACATTGGCTGAGAACTTTGGTACGCTGTTTTTTCTGGTGATGAATATGATGAGGTAGGTGAGGAATAAGTGTTGCCATAGTTACCTGAAATATCAATCAGTTTATATCTGTTAAGGCCTAGAAAAAAAATGTTTGATTCCGGTTACCCGAGCCCACCTAGTTTTTCATGCCAACCCTACACTTTTTTATGTATTCGAGAAAACAATAATAAAATTGTGAAAATTGTGAAGTCTCACAAGAAAAGAGTAGATGCAGTAACTGAGATCAACTTAAAAAGACAATATAAAACAGTTCTTCCAATTTGTAATGACTGTACATCTGATGAGGAGGAAACCAATAACACAGAGACTATTTGGAAAACAACAATCTCTCTTTGGCTTTACACACTATCTATTGAATTTGAGAAAGATAGAGATTGTGGCAGATCTGATGTCTTCACCAGTGGTTTTCCCATTAAACCCTTGCAAAAAATGCCCAAAATGGTCAAGCAAGATTTCAGAACTGAGTAAGTTGGGTCTGTGTTACCACAGTACTTCCTTATCCTCCAAAATCATTTGTAATTTGGTAGCAGTGTACTAACGACAGAAATAAGCCTAACTGGAGTTGTTTCCTTTGAAACATCTGGAAAACTCTACATTAACCTGCTTTGAATCAGCTTCATTCTAATAATTTCTATGCTGAGCAGATAACTATTGGTACCATAATAAAATATAAATTACAAGTAATCAAATTGTTTTGACAAGAATGAAACAATTATGACACCAGCATATACAAGTATGCAACACACACACACACACACACACACACACACAGACACACACACACACACACACAGACTAGTGCACACACACAGACAGACACAGACAGACACACACACACACACACACACACACACACACACAGACACACACACACACCATGTACTTTACCTGAGTAGTTGGATTTCGGTGAGGAGTACATACTAAGACTATCATAAACACTGGATGACTTGCTGGCTCCTAAACGTTGCTGTTATAACAACAAATAGAAAGATATATCAAATTAGTAAGTTTCTTTTCAAGTTATCAAATTCTAAGTAAAGAACAATGCACCAACAATGACTCATCCACTCACTCACTCACTCACTCACTCACTCATTCACCAAATCAACCAACCAACCAACCAACAAATGCATAACCATACCTATAATGCTAGTTGTGAGTTGTGAATAATGTTGATTTGATTCACTGTACTTATAATTTATCAACTATACATACCAAGTAAGCTAGAATCCCATGAAATATGAAAATTATCTGCCCATCAGTTTAGGACAAAACGGTCACACACACACACACAACACCACACAACACACACACACACACCACACAACACACACACAACACAGACACACACACACACACACACATACACACACACACACACAACACACACTGACATATGTTGCATTCATTGATACTGTACACAAAAATAAACTGTGTTTCTTTAGGCTTGTTCTGGTCAAGAGACACTTTATAGAGTAATCCTTGATTTGACTTTTGCAATGGAATGACACAATATGTGGGCTGAACATAAAATACATTTACTCACTCTAAAAATGCTCTGTTATTATAGTGTTATATACACATCATGCTGTTAGTGAACCAAAAGTTGTTGTTATACACTGGTTGTACAAATAGACATTGTACCTCTCAAACTAATTCTGATACTTTAAGTTATTGTAATGCAAACACTTAATACTTGTATAACCATGTTCACATTATGTTACATCTCTTCACTACTTCAGTAAAAGTTTCTTTATCATAATTTATAATTTAGACATGTCTCAGCAGACGAATATAAAAGCACTCTCTACCATGAAGTCACGTGAGTGACACTTGCAAACAAACAATTGAGTTGTTGTGGAATAAATTAGAATATTCTTACTGCTCACACATGAGCTCACACAGAACAAACACGATCTTCAGCAAGAAATAATTGATAGCGTCAGTATGTTGTTATGGTAACCGAAGAGGGGTTTTAAACTTTTCAAAAACGAATTGGAATCTTATGAAAAGCAATGGCCAACTGTAAGCCAACTTTGGGGGTCCTGGTTATTTCAAAAGTACTACATGTACCTTTGGCTATTATATTAATTACAACCACAACGTAACTTGGACCGTTAGGTGATTTCAGAAAAAGGCGTCAGTCCAGTCACTGGCTGGGTCACACACAGGTGCTGCACAAATATCAATACCCATATAAAATAATAACTTACCCGCACTTTGGCAAGATTGGCCTCCGTTTCTCTAACAATTGACGAAAATTTACTTTCCCAATTAAGAGATGACATACTTGTTGGAGATATCAGCTGTTGCAAACTAAAACTTTAAAAGCCGAGGACTCTGCGATTCACCTCACGGTCAAATGGTGCAGCGGACGACAAAATATTTTTTTTACGATTTCCCTTGTGGCGTCCTGTTTCACTGTCTTCGATCGTCAAATGGAAATAAACACGGTACTTCAGTAATCTATATCTTGCTTCAGAATCGATAAATTGAAAGAAATTCAAACACAATCGACCGTTTACTGGCTAGCAACCTTCACAGTCATCCGCCATACTATTTTGAAATCTAGCCAAGTTCAGAGTGATCTCGTGAGATATCGCGTGATCGTCTGGTTAAGATGACCTTTGATCATACTAGTACTTGACGAATGCTAGCGCCACACGCGTTCACACCCTAGATTTTCGTTTTCAGGTGATTGGTGTGTCATCAAATCGATGTCGCGCTGTCTTGCGGAATGCTCTTTCATTCATGCTAATTTTGTGCAATCTTGTGTAATAGGATCTGGTTACAAGACGTCGCAATGTTTCTCTTCCTACTACAAATATTCGCAGTCCTGGTTCTCGCAGCAGTTTTCTGGATTCGAGTAAAGGGCTTCGAATATGTGATCGTCAATCAACGATGGATATTTGTATGTTTATTTCTACTACCAGTCTCTGTTGTCTACGATTTGTTATTTTACCTGAGAAACTGGATCGTTTTCCAACTCAGCAGTGCTCCTAAACAGCATGATAAACGAGTCCAGGACATTCAACGGCAGGTGAGATACTATTTTCTTATGCAAAATGCAAATGGTAAATTGAATATATGAATTATGATACTCAGCTGTAGATGAATTATAACTTTTTGCGCCCCTCCCACTCCCCTTTGTTTTTGTACGAAGTTTTAATATTGATTAATTTCAAAGAATTCGAATACCAGAGGATGGATTTGCCGTAATCTAGTTCACACTATTTGGTTAGCTGCAATACTATGTTTCGCGGTGTGGAAGTTCATTTCTGTATTTTATATAGCCATTAGCAAGGATATGGGTGGTTTTTATTCCAAAAATCCGTGCGAATGAAATCTGTTCTCAGTCTCGTAGGGAAGAACCATAGTGGAGAGCGAGAGGGAAGACGTGTTGTACCTCATCGTATAAACCCGGCACCCAAAGCTACTATTTGGTCAACGTAGTATTATCTTCGTTTAGATGACACATAACTCCTGGCTACACATGCATGTACATTGTTCTTATGATAAAGCCGGTTGCATGTTTGTAATGTATTTTACGAGATCTGATCATGCCATAGTCCATGCACCAATCCAAGTCATTTGGTGACGAGTTCATCACACGCTCTGAGTCTCATTCAAACTTTTCCTGCATCTACATTTGTATACATAAATTGTCTACATTAAATAAATTTTCATTAATTATCACCATGATCATTAATTAAATAGGTCAAGTTTTTCTAAGCATTTTTATTGTGTTGAAATAATATTAATTATAGGGTTATCTATGCAAATACTTTCAATAATCACTTTTTATTTCATTTATTAAAATGTGACATTTCCAGTCAGATTTTCATGCATTTGTCAAATTTTTGGAACTAAATAGCCAATTTATTGTAAACTGTTATCATACAATGTGTCATTTTTTATATTTCACCTTAATTAAAAATTATTATAATTGAATAAATGAATAGATGATATATATAGATGATAACTTGTAGTAAATTGGAATATTCAAAATTAGTCTAGACTTAGGACAGGTCTAGTAGAGATTTGCCCTAGATTTGAGACAAGTTTGACCTTTGACCTACATATTCTTTATGCAATCTTGTAACATTTTCAAAGATACATTTGTTCAACACACATTCAATGATAAATAAATATATAGGTAATATATTATGATATACATACAAGAAGTTCTTATCGTAAATATTTTCTATTTTCTAATGTGAAGGTCCGTGAATGGCGATCTGATGGACGACAAGAGTTAATGTGCACAGCTAGGCCAGGATGGATGACGGTCAGTTTACGTGTCGGAAAGTACAAGAAAACACATCGTAATATTAAGATTAATTTGGTTGATATTTTGGAGGTTGATACAAATCGACAGATAGTGAGAGTAGAACCAATGGCTACAATGGGACAAATAACAGCCACATTGAATCCATTGGGATGGACTTTACCTGTATTGCCTGAACTAGATGATTTGACTGTAGGTAAGAATACCTGGTGAATAAGTCATTGCACATCTAGCAATGTAACAGATTTTGACAAACTAAAACTGACACAAACTGTTATTTTAAGGTATCAATCACTCACATTAAGGTGTAACTGATAGTTCATTGCATGTATTTAAACCTGCAAAATGGCTGGAATATATTTCATAGATTCATTTTTGTGTGTGTGTGGGGGGAGGGGGAGGGGGGGGGGAGGATTGTCTAGTATGATCGTTGCATAATTAATGAAATATTTATAATTTAGATGAATTATAGAATACATATATTTAAATCCAGAATGAAAAACCTCTTCATGAATTATATTTTTCAAAACTTAAATGAAAACATTCTGTCTGTATTTTACAATGGAAGACATCGGGAATGGATTACTTTCAGTATAAATTTACTATCAGTGTTACATTTTAGAATGAAAGTCACACAGCAAAGTACAAACAATGTTGTGTTAGCTATTTGCCAACCTTTGATTTCTACAAAACAAACACTATTCTTTTGATATAGAAATCTTTGTACATTGAAATATTTGTACTTTGAAATATTTGCATATGAAAACCTTTTTGCTAGTCCTGTATATTCAGACATCTTGTGTGTCCTCTTAGATTCTGTACTCAGTGACATCGATAATTTGAAAAAGTTGAAATTATTCCAAGTTTAATTTCTATAAGTGGATATACAATATGTTGCATACTGAATGATACTGGATGGCATAACAAGGCTAACGTCTATACATGGCAGTCACTTTTAGCCAAATGAAGTATTTTAGCTATAATTGTGTATGCATTATTAATTCCAACAGACTACCACCTACCTAATAAAGTTGGTTTCTAGATGTAGTGTTTATGTCTTAGAGCTCTAGACTGCTTCAAATTGTAAGTCATGTATAAATCATATAAAGTCACTGTCTGCAATGTCATGTTAAATCTGTGACAATAAGGTCAACAAACTTTTGTTGATAAACTTTTTAAAAAGATAACTGTAATCCCTTCCAATTGTCCAGAGATAGTCATAGACTAAGTGCACCCTCAACAATTAATTACCAGTAATATAATTTTCTTTTTCCTTTAATTAAATAATAAATTGAGGTTTAGAAGATATAAACCAGTAAATCTTGCAAAAAGCTTTATTGTCTTTCACATGATAATTTTCATCTTATGCATAGTAAGACAAAATAAGTATAGCTGGATAAATATTATTTTGATGCAGCTGAGATGTACATTCATCAATGATCTAGGATAGGTCAATTAATAACTTAATGAAATATTTGAGTTGTAACTTGTAATGAATAAATAAGGTTTGTCAATTAATAAAATTCTGAAACCACAAAGGAAAATTTCATCAACTTTTGATTGAAAACAATTTTAATAATTCCCTTCAATCACTGATAAAACTGTCAATACAAAATTGTGAGGATTTTTCATGTTTCTAACTAATTTAGACACTGGCTGTTTAGACTTTTATCTTTATTAGTGTTTCATTCAGTATTTTGTTTTGTATTTCAAATTCAGTTTACACACTTTAATTAAAATACAGATAGATTTATAATAATACTAATTGCCAACATGATGTACTTGTATACAAATGCTATGAATACATTAATGGACATATGTACCATCATTTAGGAATTTACTTTTAAGGAGATGATGATTAAAAATTCAAATGTATTTGAAATGTTTTTTAGAAATGAAATCTGTTCCAGGTGGCACTTCTGACATTCTACCATCTTTAATTAATGAGATTATTTGTTGCAGTCTGATTAGTCATTTACTATTCTCTGTCAGCTTAGGTGGTCTGTTGCAGTCAGTCACTGATTTACTCTAATTCTGTTTCATCCTAGGTGGCCTTATTATGGGGGTAGGAATAGAGACCTCATCCCACAAACATGGATTGTTTCAGCATACCTGTGTCAGCTTTGAATTGGTACTGGCTGATGGAAGCTGTGTTAAATGTTCCAAGGTATATAGTTCAATTTTATACAGTGTTTATACACTAACTTTTTCCACAAAGATTCTCGTCGATTATTGGTTGACGAGTCATATTGGGTAGTCCTGATTACAAAATAGTTCACTGCATTAGTAATAATATGATGTCATCATACACTAGCTTTTATCATGTTCATGCATGTATGTGACACACTTCATGTCTGCAAAGTTTTGATGTTGAAAATGTTATGTGCAAACAGTATCATCGGGTGCAATTAGTGTCATTGGGTGCAATTAGTGTCATCGGGTGCAATTAGTGCCATTGGGTGCAATTAGTGTCATAGGGTGCAATTAGTGTCGATCATTGGGTGCAATTAGTGTCATTGGATGCAATTAGTGTCATAGGGTGCAATTAGTGTCATTGGGTGCAAGTAGTGTCATAGGGTGCAATTAGTGTCATTGGGTGCAATTAGTGTCATAGGGTGCAATTAGTGTCATAGGGTGCAATTAGTGTCATTGGGTGCAATTAGTGTCATAGGGTGCAATTAGTGACATAGGGTGCAATTTGTGTCATTGGGTGCAATTAGTGTCATTGGGTGCAATTAGTGTCATTGGGTGCAATTAGTGTCATTGGGTGCAATTAGTGTCATTGGGTGCAAGTAGTGTCATTGGGTGCAATTTGTGTCGATCATTGGGTGCAATTAGTGTCATTGGATGCAATTAGTGTCGATCATTGGGTGCAATTAGTGTCATTGGATGCAATTAGTGTTGATCATTGGGTGCAATTAGTGTCATTGGGTGCAATTAATGTCATTGGGTGCAATTAGTGTCATTGGTGTCATAGGGTGCAATTAGTGTCATAGGGTGCAATTAGTGTCGATCATTGGGTGCAATTAGTGTCATTGGATGCAATTAGTGTCATAGGGTGCAATTAGTGTCATTGGTGTCATAGGGTGCAATTAGTGTCATTGGGTGCAATTAGTGTTATAGGGTGCAATTAGTGTCATTGGGTGCAATTAGTGTCATTGGGTGCAATTAGTGTCATAGGGTGCAATTATTGTCATTGGTGTCATAGGGTGCAATTAGTGTCATTGGGTGCAATTAGTGTCATTGGATGCAATTAGTGTCATTGGGTGCAATTAGTGTCGATCATTGGGTGCAATCAGTGTCATTGGGTGCAATTAGTGTCATTGGATGCAATTAGTGTCGATCATTGGGTGCAATTAGTGTCATTGGGTGCAATTAGTGTCATTGGATGCAATTAGTGTCATTGGGTGCAATTAGTGTCATTGGGTGCAATTAGTGTCGATCATTGGGTGCAATTAGTGTCATTGGATGCAATTAGTGTCATTTGGTGCAATTAGTGTCATTGGGTGCAATTAGTGTCATTGGATGCAATTAGTGTCATTTGGTGCAATTAGTGTCATTGGGTGCAATTAGTGTCATTGGATGCAATTAGTGTCATTGGGTGCAATTAGTGTCGATCATTGGGTGCAATTAGTGTCATTGGATGCAATTAGTGTCGATCATTGGGTGCAATTAGTGTCATTGGATGCAATTAGTGTCATTGGGTGCAATTAGTGTCATTGGGTGCAATTAGTGTCATTGGGTGCAATTAGTGTCGATCATTGGGTGCAATTAGTGTCATTGGATGCAATTAGTGTCGATCATTGGGTGCAATTAGTGTCATTGGATGCAATTAGTGTCGATCATTGGGTGCAATTAGTGTCATTGGATGCAATTAGTGTCATTGGGTGCAATTAGTGTCGATCATTGGGTGCAATTAGTGTCATAGG